>NW_024427107.1:24873747-24935679 GCF_017311325.1 Ursus maritimus | reverse complement strand
TATATATATTTTTTTTTTTCCCCCCTCTGTAAGGCCAATCCCAGACTTCTCGCAATTAGGAATACTAGACAGTACTTTAGTACTACACTTGGGGGTCATTTTAAATAGCAAAATCACCAACAAAAACACAAAAATGAGAAAAACATGGCATTAAATATGCTGTGAAAAGGATATTTATTGGTATGAGAGCTGAAATAAGAAGGCAGAGCGTTGCCTTGTATGATCTCAACTGGGAACATGCTCATTGAGCAACTCGAACTCTTCACCAGTCAGCAGATCCGTGAATGACTGCAAATGGACCTTGAGTACCGATTTTGAGGTCAGAAATGTTATTTAGCAAGTAGGCGTGGCTGCAATCACGGAACCTGCAAATAATGAAGATCCACTACATATACGGATGCACTGCTGAGGTTTTCAGGATGCAATAAAAAGAAAGGCAGTCATTGGCTGTGTAACATATTAATTATACACTGAAACAAAGAAAACTTCCTGAGAATTATGAAGTCCTCTGAGGTCTTTCAAATATATATATATATATATATTTTATATATATATATATAGTTTGTTTTTTTTTAAAGATTTTATTTATTTATTTAACAGAGAGAGAGACAGCCAGCGAGAGAGGGAACACAAGCAGGGGGAGTGGGAGAGGAAGAAGCAGGCTCCCAGCGGAAGAGCCTGACGTGGGGCTCGATCCCAGAACGCCGGGATCACGCCCTGAGCCGAAGGCAGACGCTTAGCGACTGAGCCACTCAGGCGCCCCTCAAATATATATATAGTTTTTAAATTAAGTTTGAAAAAAGATATGTGACTATGTTTCTGTTATTAGCATTTGGGTTTAAATGTAGAGAAATAATTGCTATATATTAATAACTCCTTTCTCTTTGAGGTTTGTCCATTTTTGTTGATCCAACTTCTTAATGTTTATAAGTCATTTTATTTTGTTCAGGCAAACACTGTTACTCTAACATTAATTAGGGCAATTTCATTTTTCAGTGATTAATATACATCATGATAGCAGAAATATCTGCTATTCCCCCTTCAGATGTGGAAAAGAAAATGAAAAAGAACAAACAACTTAGGTTAGAAATAGGGACCTCTGGAAAAACTTAAACCATGAATATGTAAAACTTAAATAAATGAGTATTTGTAACAGAATACTAGGGGCAAAAAAATTGTTTTGATTAAGCATTAAAAGCACATCATAATAATTTTTATGGTATTACTACTATATTTTAAATGAAAATGAGTAAAAACTAATATCAAGTAGGAAAAACCAAAGAGTAAAACTGTATAGTGTCTGATCTGTTTTTCACAGAGCTGCAACTTGTACAGTTTTGATGGGACTCTCAAAGAGAAATAAATTTCTAGAAGCACACTGTCAAGGCCCGGACAGGGTCCAGAAGGGGCTCACACAAATGATGTGCCTTGAAACTGAAGTTTCATTAGCTTCCCTTGAAATCTAACCCCAACTTACCAAATACAATAATTGTTTTTATTTAAAATTATATTATCCTGATTCCTCCTTTACCTGTGGGGCAACTCCCTCTTTTTCTCTTCCTTATCCACCTCATGAATGTTCATTTTTCAGCTTCTTGCTATTTTATTTTCTTTTGAAATCTCATGCATTTAAAATTACCACCACTATTTAGAAATGATTCCAAATTTTTATTACAATGATTACTCCATTGCAAAATATAATTTTATATCCTCAGTGTTTTTTAAGTAAGCTCTATGCCCAATGTGGGGCTTGAACTCATGACCCTGAGATCAATAGTCGCATCCTCTACCAACTGAGTCAGCCAGGTGCCAACCTTAATTTTTGATTAATCCTTTTCACCTTAGAACGCTTTTCTGTCCTATACAGTAAAAGTTTTCCACAATATTATAAAATTTCAATCTGGTTACTGTGAAGTTAAAAGAATAACTCAGGTGAGCCTACAGAACTACTTGGTTTAGAGGTGAAATATCAGGTGGCTTAATTCAAGACTTTCCAGGCTTCAGAGGTAGTTTGGATATCATAACATTTGTCCATTAAGGCTGAAATATTAATGGAAAAGATTCTGGATATTGTCGCTGGTTAGAATTACACCAAGAATATTAGAATTGCCAAAAATATTATCCCCAAACTCTTATTATTGTGAAACTATATATATATGTGTGTATATATGTATATATATAAAATTTTATACATGAAGTGGATATAAAGTGGAACTCATTTATCCACAGCAAACAAAAAGCTTTCCTTTCTGATTTTCCTAACTTTATCTTGGTGTAATTATTCTTCCAGTAATACACACACACAATCTTAACAATTAACCGCAAATTTAGTCCACTTTAATCTTATCAATTCAATGACCAAGTCAGATTTATCTTAAATAACACATTTCTCATTTATCCCTACCTCTTCATTCTCAGTCTTCCTAATTCAAGATGCAATCACCTTCTGTGTGCGCTAGTGCAACAGCCTCCTAATCTTTAACTCGCTCCTTCCTCTCCCTCATCCGTTTCATTATGTGTATTCTATTCTGTATATAGGCGACTATTCCTAAAATACGTATTTTATAATGTTACCATTCTGATAAAAAAAAGGTAATGACTCTAACAACTTAAAAATCATATATCATAGACACAGATATATAAGGTAGGTTTTCATAACTACTCATGATACAACACTAAGTGCTGAAACGTTTCTCAAGACAATCATTTTCATCAGAGAGACTGATCTTGTAATTTCTTGAGTCTTTTCTCCTCTCTGGCGAAGATGAGGTTGGGTATGTAATTACAGAATGTTTTGAATTGGTGACTAACGTTTCCTTTTACTGTCTCCAAATTCACAGCAATTCTTTCCAGAGTTATAATCTTACCTAGTCATTCATATTCCTTATTGTACCTAGCACAATGCTATGCATATAATACATGTAACATAAATTTTTATTTAATGAATATATTAATAGAAAGTCAACCCATGTGAAATGTGTATATATCACAGGTTTCTAAAGGGTGCTCATATCTCTGTGTTCAAATTCTAATCTGTGGCTACGTGGGAGTGGATAGTTGCAACACTTTATCAAGCTATGCTTATGTATCTGTATTATACTTCAATAAAGTGTATAACTATAAGATTGTATCTTAAGGAAGTGTTACTATTTCTAGCAGTTTAAGGTAGCCCATATAAAGTGTCTTCTATTAAATGTTTTCATTATATAGCACACAGCAGCCCATTAAGAATATTCTTAGAGAAGTGACCATTATTGACAATTTTATGAAAAATACAGAAGAGCAAATACATAGAGTTATTTTTCTCTGGTCAGTTATAATCAATTCATTTCATTAATTAAATGTCTTGGGAAGCTTTTTACTAAGTTTAGTACACTATTCAGTATTATGGATCTTGGGGAGGTTTTAAAAAATTCACTGAATCTCTCTACCAGAAAAAAAAAAAAGAAAACTTCAATAACTCACTAGTTCCTCCTACACTACTAGTTTCCTGTATACTGAAACTGCACATATGAACTTTCCCATACATCCAATGTACTCAAAGAAGATTCACAGGTACCTCTTCACTTCTTTATTTATTGTTCATCACTGGGATCCAGAATATTGGGACAATTAGTTTATTATATATCTAGCAGCGGGATCAATGTGTTTTGTATAATTGAGGGAAGAAGAAAATGAAATTTGTTTTTTCCTACAAAAAGAAGCCATTGCAGTAATGGGATTTAGGGGCTACTTAGAGAGCCTATCGGAAAATGATGGAGATATAATGTTCAAATCCTTGATTCTAGAGGCTGAATTAGCATCTCGGAAAAGCAAGAGGGAGAAGAAATTCATCATCCTGTGGATTCAAGGAGGTTATTATTCCTTTGCGTCTGTGACAGAAAGCTGGAATTCAAACCAGGTCTTTCTGGTTCCAAAGGCTTTCCCTTTTTTCTGCCATCTGTTTCGTGTTCTGCTTCAATTCACTTTGTCTACCTATTTAAGGACAAGAACCAAACTCCAGTGACAGCATTTCCATTATATAGCCACGGCATAATTCCAGTTTTATATTAACTTATATGAAATATCACTCTTGAAAGAAAAAAGAAATAGCACTTTTGAAATACCACTTCACTAAAATTTAGGTGGCATATTAGGAAAATCATCAAACTAAAGCAGTGGTTCTCAGGGAAGGGTGATTTTGCCAGCCCAGGAAATATTTGAAGATGTCTGGAGACAGCTTAGGCTGTGACAACTGGGAGAGAGAGAAGGGGAAGTGATACTGATATCTAGTGGGTACAGGTCAGAGATGTTGCAAATACTTTAGAGAGTGATGATGGCTCAGAGCAAAGAATTACTAGGTCAAATGTCAAAAGGGCTGAGATTGGGAAATCTCGACCTACACCTGGGTTGTGTCCTCATTTAAAATTAAAAATATTTTAAATGAGAATCAATAGTAATAATGTATTTAAGCATTCTGAAAATTACCAGGATCAACCGTGATCATATGCTTGAGCTTTTTGGAAATTATAAAGAACTGCTTAATCATTAATTATTTATTTAAACTTATTATTATAAAATAAATGTTCATATAAATATATTGTGGTATACTCTAAGCTATATCTCACACATCATCATAACCCCAGTATCTCCATACTCTGGTAGTAACACACACATAAAAAGTTTGTTTAGTAGGGGCACCTGGGTGGTTCAGATGGTTAATTACCTGCCTTTGGCTCAGGTCATGATCTCTGGGTCCTGGGATAGAGCCCTTCCCTGGGCAGCCTGCACGGTGGGGAGTCTGCTTCTCTCTATTCCCTCCCCTTTTCCCCCAGCTTGTGCTCTCTCTCTTTCTCAAATGAATAAATAAAATCTTTAAAAAAAGTTTGTTTAATAAATGAACTAATATACTAGCATAACGACTGTAATTCCTGGGCAGAATCTTTTACAGAAAAGCCTAACAAACACAGCTTATTTTGTTTTCCACTGACAAAAAGCTTTGTTGCCTCGAAACTGAATTTTAATAACCAGTTATTGAGAAGGGAGACAATACAACAGCAGGAGATAGAAGTGAACTGTAACTTTGTAATAAATATACAACAGACATTTTAAAAGACAGTTTTCATTCAAAAGATAATGACTGTATGTTTTAATGAAAATGAAAATACACTTTTAACGTACTCTCTTTTAATTTTCTATTTGTGTGTTTCTTCAAGTGCACTGTCAGCCCTATAGTCACTTACACCCAGTTTTCTGTAATATCTTGGCTGTTTTAGCTGTCAGGTCTTATACTCTCTAAAGTCTGGCAATCTCATCTTCTCTCACGGTTGCAATCATATATATATGAATACACATACAATAGATAAACATATAGATATAGGTACGAATATGTCATATATGTGTGTGTGTGTGTGTATATATATATATTATTCAGCCATAAAAAAGGAATGAAATCTTGCCACTTATGAGGGCATTATGCTAAGAAAAATGAATCAGAGAAAGACAAATACTATATGTTCTCTCTTACCTGTGGAATCTAAAAAACAAAACAAACAAAGACCAAGCTCATAGATACAGAAGAGAAGAGACTGGTGGTTGCCATTGGCAGGGGTTGGAAAAATGGGGGAACTGTTTTGTTTTTATTTGGTTTCAGGTTAAATAAATTAAAATTTAAAGAAAGTCTTCAATGATTTCCCCCTGCTCTTAAAATGGAGCACACATTCCTCTACATGGATTACAAAACACTTCAACTCAGTGCTGGTCTTCCTCCTCAACTTCACCTTTTTTCACTCACCCCTCCCCTTCTAGGCTTCAGTACTAATGGACTTCCTCGGTTCAGGGGTTGTCTTGCCTCCGTGCCTATTTACATGGTTACAGCTTCCCTGTTTCCCTCATCGCATTGTTCTTCCTGTATGAGATCAACATTTGTTATTGTAATTACTTTGGGTTGTGTTTTTAGCTAGACTCCAAGCTCTTGGAAAACCGGTACTTTTGTCTTCTTGCAGTTGTATCCTAATACCTGAAAAAATGTGTTTTCAATAAACAATTTTTAAATAGTTAAATAATTTTAAACCTAGAAAATTATTCCTCAAGAGTTAAAATTGTTCTGATGTTATCATTTTTATTTAACTATTTAATATATATATTTTAAAGATTTTATTTATTTATTTGACACAGAGACAGAGAGAGAGCACAAGCAGGGGGAGAGGCAGGCAGAGGGAGAAGCAGGCTTCCCTCTGAGCAAGGAGCCTGATGTGGGGCTTGATCCCAGGACCCTGAGACCATGACCTAAGCCAAAGGCAGACGTTTAACCAACTGAGCTACCCAGACACCCCTAACTAGTTAAAATATTTTTTATTTAACTATTTTTAATTTGTTTTTATTTAGCTATTTTATTTAACTATTTTTTATTTAATTATTTAATATATTTAGAATTTATTGGGGGATATGGTATAAGATGGGGGGATCTAACTTCTTTTTTATTTCAATTTAAATAAATGCTTTTATATATGTATATTAATTTATATAAAATGTTTTCATATTTATATATTAACATCTATATAATAAATATACAATTTGCATTTTATATATAGATATATAGTAAATCCCTGTGAAAACATATCCTATTTGAATCTATAAGATTAGCAAATGGCTCAAGTCCTCTGTCCAGCCCCCTTCTCAAACAGTTTCTGAAAATTCTTGCTGGGGAGGGAAGGTGGTATAGATGTCCCACCCTAATCTTACCACAGGAGAGTGAGTTTTCTTATCTATAGAAGAGAGTCTCCATCTGGTCTATTTGTTACAATATTCTATGTATTCCTACCACTAACACCATCATTGCAGCCTTATAATAATATTGATAAAGATCAGTATGGTTAGTCCCTTTTCATTTTTGTCCTTTTTTTTTTCAAAATTACTATCTCATTCTGTTTATAATGTTAGAAGTATAGAATCCTTTTGATAAGTTTTACCTAAATCAATTCAAAAGCTTCTGAATTGCCCACACATTTTAGTTTTCTTACCCGAAAACCTGGTAATTCCATTTATTACTTTTTATGTTTTCTTTTAAAGCACTTAAGTATATAATTATCTTAAAATTGACACACCTCTGTTCACAATTATTTCAAACACCATCTATTTTAAAAGCATATTACTAAATTTTAATGGAATTAGTTAATACTTTTGAACTAGTTTTGAACTTTATTATAAATATTAAATAGTTTTATAAAATATATTTATAAAAAATGCTTATCATTTTCCTTGCATCTTTAATTATAAAAGTCTTACAAGATTGATCATTAAAAAAGCAAATTTTATAATCTACTGTAAATTAAAATTTAAAAATCAATTCTTCTCCTTCCCAATTTCACTCCCCAGTGATAGAATTATAGAGACAAAGGCTATAATAAAATAGGTAGGAAGGCAAGTAATGGGTTATATATAAAAACAGGTAATTATCTATCATTTCTACAGATAATCTATGTATAAATAAATGAAATATATATTTCATGAACACTCATTCTCCTATACAACATACTCATATAAATGTAGAATTTTCTATACATGTAAGCTTTTCATATGCCTATTAAAATTTTTAGCCCAAATAAAACTCTAATGTTAAACCATCAAGACATGAATATAATTCCACATTGATACATGGAGACCTATCTCATTTTTAATCACCGAATAAAATTATTTTTGCCAAAAAGATATTTCAGTTGTTTCGCACCTAAGCTCCTGTGTGGCCTTGCATCCTACTAAAAAATTGGCAAAATTGGATGGGGAAAATAATCCTTACAGATTATCTCTTGATATTATATAGGAGAAGAAAAGTCAAATTTGGGAAAAGGCAGTGCACAAGCAGCATATTCGGAAAATATTTAGGAGCTATAATTAAGTGTTAGTGAGGCAGTTCAATCATGAAACCTACTAACTTTGAATTAAAAAGGAGGTCAAAGGGAATGACATTCTAGTAATCAAGATATATATATACGCTCCCTTGTAGGAATTAAAGGATAGGAGAATGAGGTGGCTTGTTAATTATTTTCTCTGATTAGGTAACCTATTTATCCCCATGTACATTTAAATATTAATCAGAGATCCACTTTAGTACAGTGTTATTCAAAGGATGAAATGAGGGAAGAGTTCAAGTACAAGATAAACAGGCACTTAAAATGGAAGATAAGAGTTCCCTGCTTACTGAACCTAGTATTTAATAACTACTAAAGCTGCTTATAAATTTTATGATAGATTTTATTTTTGCTATCTTTAACTTTTATGTTTATGAAATTAGTATTTGTTTGAACTTTCAATTCAGATTTTTACATAAAAATCCCTAACTCTACTTTCAGACCTACTTAACTTTCAAGCTATACGGTTACTAACACATTAGAAGATGCAAACACTGTGGTAGAAAGAAAGGATGCAACTCCTAGAATAGACGCCTGACCTTGAATTACTTGCATAATCATTTTTAAAATCACACCCACATTTTTAAAATGCAGAACACTTTCATTTTCATTAAGAGAGAAAAATCACTAAACTAACCAATTTGAAAAGTACAATTTTACCTCCTCTGGGGATGTCTTTTCCCAATTAAAAAAAACAGGAATTAAAATGCACCGTGTTAGTTATTATAAACAGACTGCCAAGGGTCATTCCACTTAAATCACTGAGTAGTAAGCAGAGTTAATTATTTAGAGTCTGTGTATCTACAATATTTAAAACGTAACAGAGTTAAATGAATTCATCAGATTCTTCTTCAGATGATTTTTGAATTAGTTTAACAAGTGGCAAGAATCACCGAATATGTATTATTTGCAACTCTTGTATCATGTACTTTCTGCAACCCTTCTATTATGGAAACTGCAATATAATTCTCTCCAGCATAAGGCATGTTTGTGTTTGTTTTTGAGTAACAGGACAGTGAAACTGACTCAAAAAGACTGAAGATAAGATGGTGTTCTTACATATTTTGCTCTAACTTTGTCCATATTTTAGTGAATGAATATAATTTCAAAACATTGTGGTTTTTGAGTCCCAAACTTCTGAAATCTTTGTACTACTTATCTTGTGCTGAAAAAGGGATTAAAGAATTAGGTTAAAAAAAAAAAAGAAGAAGAAGAAGAAGAAGCCACCACAGACAATCCTGAATTCACATGGAAATTCCAAAGGTGTATTTGGGAGCAAGAAATGGGCGGTATAAATGAATCAGAAAGAATCCGCTAGCATGGAGCATAGAGACATCTAAGACTAACACTTCATTTGTTCTTGAGGAAACAAAAAGGTTAAGTGATTTGTCAAAGGTTCACCAACAAGTTAGCAGAAGAACTGGGTTTAGCAATCAGTAACTACATCAAATATTTAGTGGGTAAAATCAGTACACCCAAAAACTAACATCTTTTTTAGAAAATGTCACCCTACAAAAACAGAGACCTTCTTTCTTATTTTTTTTGTTTCAAGTTTTAATTTAAATTCTAGTTCCTTCTTTCTAAACTCTAATAAATTACCAATAAAATCCTCTGAAAAGAAAATTACTTAGTGATAATCATAGTTAGTGTGAAGCATTGAGTATATCCCAGATTCTGGTAAAATTTCTATAATCACTTTCATTAGTGAATGGAATTAAGAAATATCTACTCTCCTTTCCACTCAGAGCCCACCAAATATAATAGGTGTGATTCAAAATCACGACATTATAGAATCAGGCAGATAAGAGACTCAAACTAGCTTCCACAATTCATAATTCACTGTATAAGATCTCAGAGTTATTTATATGTAAGTAATAAGAGATCATTTAAATTTGTAAAAAAAAATATCAAGAACCTAAAAAACAGTCATCAGGAGAACATAAATATAAAATTTAGACAAAGGGAACTGTAAATAGAAAACTAATATATGGGAAAATGTCTAAATTTGGTAATAATCAAAGGACATTCATTTCAAAATATAATTTTATGCCTAGTAAATTAGCTTATTTGGTAAATGACAACACTATATGCGCTATATGACTCATACAATGCTGAGAACAATGTAAACCGCCTTCCCCCAAACATGTATATGCATATGACCATGTATATATCAAAAGCTATTAAAATGCTTATAACCTTTGCCCTAGTAATTCCCATTCTAAGAATGTGTCTTTCTTGAGATTTGATAACCAGAACCACACTGGTATTTTAAAAGCAGAAACGCTATTGTTTAATATAAAGGGTAAAGTTATATTTTGTCTTCTTCCCTGATAATGCCCAGAATTTTATTGGCCTTTAGGATTATGGAGGCAACTCAGGCTCATGTATTCTGAAAATAGTCTACAATGATTCCTAGATCCTTAGATCACTTGGAACTTTGTGTTGACTCTGAACTAGTTCCTCTCCACAGCAAAGGGTTACAGCTTGTGACGACATGATTTTCCCATATGTTCCCATTCACCCACCTTGGCACACCCAGAGCTGTCAGCAATTCCCTTTCCTTCCCACTCAAAAATTCATTTCATAATTCAGGAGAGTGAGACAGTCTTTACAGGCACAGTAATGATTCAGTTCTAACATAAACAATCCTCTAACTCTGGTAAAGTATCATAAGAAACAAATTACTCACAAAACACACAATAAGTATAACACATCAGCTTGTCATGGCACCATGAATAGGAAACTGATCCAGATCAGCGGCTACTGCGAGAATATCTTGACAACATCTCTCCCTGGAAGCCAAAACCTCCATACATTCAATCATTCTGAGCTACTACTATTGCTAATAAAAATATTACATAGCATTTATTAGACGATTACTCTTTGCCAGGCCTGGTGTTACTTTACATTCCGTGTTTATTTAATACCTACAGTAGCTCTGTAGGTGCCCATCATTTTTCCTTTATTTTATGAGAACACTGAGGCATAGAAAGTTTAAGTAATTGCCCAAAATGAATTCAGTAACAAAATCGAACACAAAAATAGGGCTACATAATGTCAAAGTCCATTCTCTTAACCAATTCTTTCGTTTACCACATGAAATTTCTTCAAATACTTGATAGTTATTTACCTATGATGTTTTCTTTATGGAAAGTAATCTCCCCCTCCTTCCAGATCCTAAATTGCCCTTCCTAGTGGCTCAACCACTATTTTTGAGTTATTGTGCGTCTGTCCAGAGAAAGTCCATGTGTAGAAAAACTGTGTGTGTATAGTATGTTTGTGTACTTGTAAAATACAATTAATAGGGACACCTAGGTGACTCAGTTGGTTAAGCATCTGCCTTTGGCTCAGATCATGATCCCAGGGTCTTGGGATAGGAACGCAACACTGGGCTCCTTCCTTAGCGGGGAGCCTGCTTTTCCCTCTGCCTGCCACTCCCCCTACTTGTGCTCTCTCTCTCTCAGACAAATAAATAAATAAAATCTTTAAAAAAATACAAATAAATAATAATATACATTATGTCCTACAAATGTCTTTTTTGCTTGAGAATATATCCAGGACATGTTTCCATATCATCCTCTAGTGGGTGACCACTCGTCCAGTGGGCAATTAGGTTGTCCCCAGGGGTTTCCTATTACAGATAATGTTATCATGAACAACCTCAAACATCTTTCGTAACAATGTGTGTTTTTGTGGAGACAGGCAAAGATTTTTTTTTTTGAGAGAATTCAAATTACTTCAAAGTGATTCTAATAATTTATGCTCACCCCAACACTATATGGTAACAGAATACCTCACAACCTCATCAATAGTGAATATTATCAGACGTTTTTATTTTTGCTAAACTGAACACTAGAAATATTATGTCCTTGTTTACATGTGCATTTCTTTAATTATTTGTATAAACCAGGTATTGTACATACATACACATGTACACACATGTATACATAATTAAATGTTATAAATATATACGTGTACACATGTGATGAATATATATTTCATATACATATATTTATTTATAATTCAAGGGTTTTAATAATATTCAAAAGCTTGTACAACTTCCATCACTATCTAATTCCAGAACATTTTTATCACACCCCCAAAACTCATATTTATTACCAGCTTCTGGAAACTACTAATTATGTTTTTTTCTCTGTTAGATTTCCCCATTCTGGACATTTCGCATGAATGGAATTATACAATATTTGTGTGTTTGTGTATCTTATAGCTTTCACTTAGCATGTTTCCATGATACATCCGTGTTGTAGCATGTATCAGTACTTCATTCCTTTTATGATTTAATAATACTCTATTTAATATATGCCCCATTTTGTTTATTCATTCATCCATTGGTGAAAATTTGAATTGTTTCCACTTTTTGTCTATTAAGAATAATGTTGCTATGAACACTGATATATAATTTTTTTATATGAATATATATTTTAAATGCTCTGGGGTACATACCTGGGAGTGGAGTTGAGTGATATGATAGCTATACATTTAACTTTTTGAGAACTGCCAAACTTTTTCCTAGAACAGCTACAACTTTTTACATTCATCCAGTAATGTGTATGAGGTTTCAATTTTTCCATATCCTTGCCAACACTTGCTATTGTCTTTTTCATTACAGCCATCATAGTAGATGTGAATTCTATCTCATTATTGTTCTAAATTGCATTTCCCTAATGACTAATGACGATGAGCATCTTTTCATATTCTTATTGGCTATTTACATATGTTCTTTGCAGAAACCTCTAATCAAATCCTTTGCCCATTTGTAATTGGCTTTTGTATAATATACTGCAGTATAAGAGTTCTTTATTCTGAATACTAAACTCTTATCAGATACATGACTTGCAAATCTATCTTCCACTCTGTGGGATACTTTTTCACTTTCTTGTGTCCTTTGAAGCACAAAGGTTTTTAATTTTGGTGAAGTCCAATTTATTTTTTGTTATTGTTAGTTGTTTTGTTTTTCTTTCCTTTTGTTGGTGCTTTTAGTGTCATATCTAAGAATTCATTGCGTAATCCAAGATCATGAGGATGTAAAGCTATGTTTTCCTCTGATAGTTTTACAGTTTTGGCTCCCATATTTAGGGCATTGATCATTGTTAAGTTAATTTTTGGATATAGTGTTATGCAGGGTTTCAACTTCATTCTTTTGCATATTAATTTCCAAATGTCCCAACACCATTTGTTGAAGAGACCATTCTTTTCCCAATAAATTGTCTTGGTGTCCTTGTCAAAATCAATTGACCACAAATGTATGGTTTTTATCTGGACTCTCATTCTTTTTTCACTGATCTATGTATCTATTTTTATGCCAGTATCTATTTTTTTTAACATTTTTTTTAATTCAAGTATAATTAACATACAGTGTTAGTTTCAGGGGTACAACATGTGATTCAATAATCTATACATTTCTCAGTGCTCACAAAGATAATACTCTTAATCCCCTTTATCTATTTCACCCACCTCCCCTCTGGTAACCACTAATTCAATCTCTGTATTTAAGAGTCTGGTTGGTTGGTTTGGTTTGGTTTTTGGTCTCTTTTTCCTTTGTTCAATTGTTTTGTTTTGTAAATCCCACATATGCGTGAGATCATATGGTATTTGCCTTTCTCTGACTGACTTATTTCACTTAGCTTTATACCCTCTAGGCTCACCTGCAAGATTCCATTCTTCAGGGGCTGAGTAATATTCTATTGTATATATACCACAGTTCTGAAGTCAAACAGCTGGGTCTTTCTATGTTCCTTTTTTCAAGATTGTTTGGTCTATTCTAAATCCCCTGTACTTCCATAAGAATTTTAGAATCACCTTGTCTAGCTCTGCCAAAAAAAAAAAAGATAACTAGAATGTGTTACAATTGTTTTGAATCAGTAGATCAATTTGATCCATCTTAATAATATTAAGTCTTCTTAACTATGAACATGGGATGTCTTTCCATTTATTTAGGTCTTCTTCAATTTCTTGTAATCATGCTTTAGAGTTTTTAGTGTATAAGTCTTATGCTCTTTCATTTAGCTTACTCTTTATATTTATTCTTTTAATGCTATAGTTAACAGAACTGTTGTCCTAATTTCATTTTTGGTTTGTTCAGTGCTGGTGCATAAAAACACAACTTATTTTTTTATATTGGTCCTGTGTCCCATAACCCAATTTTTTTTTAAAGATTTATTTATTTATTTATTTATCTGACAGAGAGAGAGACAACCAGCGAGAGAGGGAACACAAGCAGGGGGAGTGGGAGAGGAAGAAGCAGGCTCCTAGCGGAGAAGCCTGATGTGGGGCTCTATTCCGGAAAGCCAGGATCACACCCTGAGCCGAAGGCAGATGTTTAATGACTGCGCCACCCAGGTGCCCCCCATAACTAAATTTAACTCACATTTGCTCTAATAGCTTTTTGGGGATTCCTTGGAATTATCTATACACAACATCATTATCTGCAAATTGAGATACTTTTACTTCTTCCTTTTCAATCTGGACGCAGTTTGGGGTTTTTTTTGTTTGTTTGGCCTTTTTGCCTTTTTGCCCGGGCTAGAAGCTCCAATAAGATGTTAAATGAAAGTCTCAAAAACATACATACTTGTCTAATTCATAATATTTAGGGAAACACTTTCAGTGTTCAAGTATTAAATATGATGGTAGATGTGGGCTTTTTATAGATGCATTTTATAAGGTGGAGGAATTTCACTTCTATTTCTAGACTAAGTAGTTTTATGAAGAAAGGGTGTTGGATTTTGTCAAGAGCTTTTTCTATGTCTACTGAGATGATTATGTGGGTTCTGTCCCTCATCCTTTTGTACATTGATTGTTTGTAGCTGATTTCTGTATGTTGGATTATTGTTGCATTTCTGAGATAAATCTTACTTTGATATGATGCATATTCTTTTTTTACATTCTTCTATTTGGTTTGCCAGTAGTTTGTTGAGGATTTCTGTGTCTATTCACGGAGTTATTGGTCTGCAGTTTTGTTTTGATATCTTTGTTTAGCTTTGTTATAAAGGTAATATACTGAACTCACAGAATAAATTCAGAAGTGTTCCCTCCTCGTCAGTTTTTGGAAGGTTTTTCAAAGGGTTTGTGTTAATTCTTCTTTAAATGCTTGTCAAAATTCATCATTGAAGCCATGTGATTGTGGGCTTTTCTTTGTGGAACGTTTTTTATTACTGATTCAATGTTTTACTTATTGTAAGTCTATTCAGATCTGTTATTTCTTCTTAACTCAGTCTGTATACTTGGTGTCTTTCTAGGCATTTATTTACTTCATCTAGGTTATTAAATTTGTTGGCATATAATTGTTCATAGAGGAGTTTATTGTTTTTTTCTCTCTTATTTGTTAGCTTGACACAGAAGATCCAAAAGGTGGATATGGCTTTTGAATAGTATACTCCAAAATAAATCATCATAATTGGGAAAATATCATTTGGAGAAATTCGATTTGTATACAATGTTGTTTGAATAAGAGTATATATGCATCTCTTGCATTAAGCATGATTTTTCTATGTTATGTATTGATGCTCTGATGGAAGTAATTATGTGATGGAATTTAAGGATCCTATGTGGTTCCCAAATGTCTTAGTGTTTGCCTGCAGTATGAATACTTTACATTTCTTTTGAAATTTTTAGTGAGGTCTCCTTTAATATGTATATTTAAAATATTAAAGTGTACATTTTTTGAAAATTTTTATAACTAAAAACAAAGATACCAGGCTAATATTAAATGCAATTAAGTTTCGTTTCTCAATTGATCTGACATATCATAGTATAATCTTCTTTTAATAAAACAATAATTTCTAAGGAATCTTATGAATAAATTCAAACACAGAGTAACAAAAGCTAGAAACACAGAAATATCTGGAGAGATTCAGTGCTGTAATGAAAACGAAGATACCTAGGAAAGATCAGGGAGCAACCAGGAGGAAAATAGATTTGATAACAGGAATTAAGATGAAATAAAGATTTTCTGCCCTGAATTTTTAAGGATGTGCTCCTCTTCAATAGCTATAGGAAACAATGCTATCTTTGCCTCTGTCTTATTTATTAGGTATATTGTTTACTGACATTTATTCCTCTTTTAATTTCTGTATTATGTTCACAGTTAGAAATTCTTTCTATAAGGAATCAGACGTGACGTCCTATGCCTAATAAAGTTAAATAGGTTTTTTTTTAAAGATTTATTCATTTGAGAGAGAGGGAAAGCACAAGTGGTGGGGAGAGGCAGAGGGGGAGGGAGAAGCAGGCTCTCTGCTGAGCAGAGAGCCCGATGTGGGACTCGATCCCAGGACCCAGAGATCATGACCTGAGCTGAAGGCAGACGCCTAATCATCTGAGCCACCCAGGCACCCCTAAAGTTAAATATGTTTTAACAACACACAAACACAAAAGCATTTCATTCTGCCAACAGAAGGGACAGATTTGTTTAAAATAGTTTTTTTTATGTACCTGAGAAAATGTGGATGGCTTTAACGTAGATTCAAATAAAAATACATAGCTCTGTTTGGTTCTCAGTCACTACACCCTTCTCATCAACACAGCATTTATAAACCTATTCAAATCTAGTAGCAAGCAAGCAAAGGGCTGTGGACGCTATTTAACCAGGCTATTCTGAATCATAGGTCACTGGAACCGAGAACATGTACCCTCTACAACAAAATTTGTATTTGGTTGATAAGACAACATGTCAAAATCTAGTAGACACTGCTTTAGATTTTCCCTAAAACTCCAATTCTCATAATCACAAAATATTCTGCAGGTTATCTGAGACAAGCACAACTTTTTCTACACTTATTGTAATGTCATTTACACATGTAGTAATTATATATTTGATATTGCTCCATTATAGTATAATTTCCACATGACATTGTTTCTATGTTTTCTGTATCTTCTCCCTACTTTTCTGATTGCAGTAACATTAAGTCCCGTTGATTTTTGGGAAACAAAAGCCAAATGTTGCAGGAACTCTTTCATGACAGTTATGAACTGTTGTAACATCAGTTTTGAACTTTGCAGGGCAGGTTCTCCCTTTTTATAAGTTAAATGGTAGTAACAGGTACGAGTGTCTTTAAGAATTCTAACATTTGAGAATAACCCTTCTTAAAGTTAAGTGATGGAGAATTCTGGCACAGAATTCACACAAAATAATTAGGAGGCTAAAAATGTTCTAAGAGAAACTATAGTAATAGCGAATGTTCTAAGAGAAACTATAGTAATAGCGAACGTTCTAAGAGAAACTATAGTAATAGCGAACGTTTTTTGTGACTAGCTAATAGTTGAAGGCTGCAGGGACAATAAAATACGCCAAGTGTTGTGAAGGTAATGTAACATCAACAAAGTTGAAAAGAAATTAGAATACTAAGATATATTCAGGAAGCTTTTAGAACACTGCCAGTAAGTGTCAGGTAGAGTTCATGGCAAAAATCAAAAGAATGAAGACTAACAGTGATTAGAATAATCTTTTCAAAAATAATTACCTTTAAGTACATTTTATTGTAAATTTAGTTTTATCTTGTGAATAATTTTCTGTACCTTCCACATTTTCTGCATTATCACTTACAATATTAAAATTGGATTTAAAAATAAAGCTATTTTTGAAGGATTAACAGATTTTACATGTTAGTTTTGATATTATTACCTTTTCCTGTGGGTATTTATATGTCTTTCAATTATAAATTATTAATAGAACATCCTTACAAATACAAAAGTTCAGAAAATTCAAGGCTTTGTTGAGGAGGAAGGGGGTATGCAATTGATAAATAAAAGGGGCAGAGAAGAAAATATAAAAATATTAATAATATTGGTGACTAACATAATAAAATAAAAAATCATTATAAATAAAAAATATATATTAATAATATTCTATTTCTTAGGTAGGGAGATGGCTATCCTGTGCTTATTTTAGTATTTTTCTTTACACGGTATATGTAATACATTTGTATATATTACTTCATTACGAAAAATGTGAAATGTTTTTTCTTTATGTAAGCTATTGTGCCTGCCTTATACAAATTCCAAAGGGGACAGCACGCTGGGGGACTGGCCACCTCCTGAGCATAGTGATTTCTGAGGCCAACAGTCATATTAATGGTTAATACTTTAAAGTCCTGTTTAAGAATATCTTCCTATTTTTAACAACTGTAACAAAAGTGATTAATAGAGAATGCCACCACCTGGGGATATCACAAATGGAGATTCAGAGATAGTATAATTATATAAGAGTTTTCTGTATGACTTTGAGTGATATGAAATACTATTGTTGATGATTTCAAAGAAGAGGACGAGATGAGAGGGGTAGGAGGACACCGTTCAATCTTCAAATCTTTAAAATATAATCTGTGTCAGTCACACAAGTATGAATAAAATGGGCATAAATTCATTTCGCTCCCGAATCACCACCTTTCCCCCCTCTTCTATGATACTCATCTCATTCTGTCCTTGATTTTTGTTATTTGATGACATATACTAGCTTCTTACTGGATCATAATTATTCATTGATGGAGATGAAACTTCATGAAACTATGTAGTTTCCTTACCACCAAAAACATTACCTTGTACGTAACTGGCAGGCCATAATTTACAATCAATTTAAATAAAAATTGCTACTGTCACCTTTTAAGGTAGATGTTTATTGTTAAACTAAAACATTTTTCTACGATTTTGTATTTGAATGCATGTTTATTTCTACATATGCTGAGTTAAATGACATTATCTTAAATTTAGTCCTTTCAAATATTACATTTTACCACCATTTGTTCATTCAAAAAAAATTAATGACCACTTTTATGTTCTAGGCACTAATCTAGGCAATAATTTCAAGGATTAATAAGTCATAGTACCTGCACTTGATAAAATTGTTTCTAAATACACATGATTCATGATATTTGAATGTACAATCTTTATTTATTACATTCAATAAAAACAAATTCAATCTCCAGTCAGTAGCAGTATTCTCAATGGTCACAAATTAAAGCCCAATTTATGCAACTATAATAAAAACCTTATTAATGTTCGTCTCATTACTTTAGGCAATAAAAATGACTTAAATTTTCACTTATCTACCACATCATTTTTCCTTTGACTCCTTCTACATTGTCAGCTCTGTGTGTGTGTGCGTGTGTGTGTGTGTGTGTGTGTGTGTATGTGCGTGTGTACTGGAAACACAGGGAATGCTTTTTCCTCACTCCTTGCAAAAACACTTCGTCTGACTTTATTATATCATTTATTTTCATGCTGTCTGTTACTTTATTGAATACATGTTCATAGCCTCATTGCGCTCTGTTTTTTGCAGAAAGGATCAATGTTTTATATAACTTGGATTTTCCCACAATTTTTTCAACGAAGTATGGACTCAATGAATTTTCATGAATGAACTCAAAGTTTATAATCATTTAGTTAGTAACCCTAATAAATATTATAATTTAAATATCAATGGGATGTTGCTTGGAAACCTCACCTTTGTAAAATATTTATAGTGAGGGTGGTCATTCTATTATTTGACATTGATATCTATATCTGCAAATCCGCTTAATGTACTCCTAATTACTTGGGACAAATCTGCTTAAAATACTCCTAATTACTTGGGACAAATTTTCAAATTTCTTTTGGAAATGAATCACAATAAAAACATAATCAGGCTTAAAGAAATTAGTAGGAAGGAACTGATTTTTGCTCAAATAAAGTCTTAAAATTTTTAATATGCCTCAGTTTATTTTTAAAAATAGAAATAGATATACATGTTTTCACATATATTTTAATATTTTAGTATTATATATATCTGAATATATGTGTGTGTATGTGTGTATATATATATATATATACGTACATATTATATATATGTTTTAAATCATGTCCCAACTCTGTTCTGTCATGCATCTCTCACAGATAGTAAGTCTGCAGGCTACCACCTGTTTTTTTGTGTCAAACCAATCTTATTCAGAGAACTGCCCCCACCTCTCCTGCCTCCAAAAGGGAACAGGCAGAGACTGCTTAGGATGGGTAGTTATTCTCTCACTTTTTCTCAAGAGAAATCAGCCTCATTGCTTACTAATCAAAGCTAGAAAATGTCTTTCTGGCCTTCCTCATGTGGTTACCGTGAGGATGAAGGAGCCACTATGTGAGGTCAGCTGGGATTGACAGAAAAGCAAGGGACTTCAGCGCAACACAGAACAAATCACGTAACCTCTTGTGGGCTCTGGTCCTTCTCTGCAAAATGAGGATAAGATTCATCTCATAAAATTGTTTGAAAAATAAATTATGTGAAAGCTTTATGTAATAGCTCAAGCAGTGTGGTAAGGTCAGTTATGATTAGGTGACAGTAGGATATGTATGTAAAATGTTGCACAACATAGAGGATTACTAGAAAGCTTCAGTTTAGTGCTAGAATGCGCATTTTATCTGAAAATACTCTCTGGTTTAACCAGCTTTTCAGTTCTCCTTTTCATCTTCCATTATGTAGCAACTGAAGGGATAGTAAAAGAATCTTCCTTGCCTTACATGTTTCTAGCTGGAAGAACAGTTTTACAATAAATAATTAGTTAACCAAATAGGATGGTATCTAATCTCAGATGATGGCTAGGGTGATTCATAGTATCAAGGCCGAAAGACTTCAGAAAGAAAAGAAACAAGTGGGTGGGAACTATAGGGACAGATTATAGGGAAGGTGGCACCTTAGCTGGACCTTGAAACATTGAAACAATTTTAAGAAACAAGTATTCCAAGCCAGAAGTGAAGTATGAAAATAGGTACAGACAACTCATTTTAAAAGCAATTGCCATTAAAGTATGCAGGGAAAGAATGAAACAAGGTCATAACAATATATGCTGGCACAAAGCAGTGGACAAGAAAATCAGCATTGCCCTGGACCAAACTTTGCCTGGGAAGAATATCACTGAAACAGGCTTGACATGTATGGCTATAATGGCCTCATTCTCTAAAGACGCCTGCTGGTTTCCAGCTTTGCTTTTCCTGTTCTCTCTTGCCCACAGCAGTCTGTCTGGAAATAGCTGACTTCCTCTGCTTGTAAATCTTCATAATGGATCTAAACCTGTGTCTTCCAACAGATTTGTATTTCTGATTTCATTGAGAAATTCCAGTGATCTTACAAGTATGTTTCCAAGCTCCTTAAATTTCTATAATTAGAAAAAAATTTCCTAAAAGATGCTATGGCTTTAATGTACCAGTATTCACTGCGTATTTTCTTCATTCTCGACAAGTATCTATGGGTATTTTATAAAAATATGAACAGCATAAAATTAAATTCTTTAGCAAAATTACCTACCAGTTATGTCATAACCATGATAGATACCTAATATGAGCTTGTTCTAAGACTCTATATTATCACATTTATTCTTTTTTTTTTTTTAAAGATTTTATTTATTTATTTGACAGAGATAGAGACAGCCAGCGAGAGAGGGAACACAAGCAAGGGGAGTGGGAGAGGAAGAAGCAGGCTCATAGCAGAGGAGCCTGATGTGGGGCTCGATCCCATAACGCCGGGATCACGCCCTGAGCCGAAGGCAGACGCTTAACCGCTGTGCCACCCAGGCGCCCCCACATTTATTCTTCTAATCACCCTTTGGGTAGTTGTTGTTATTATTGTTGTTGTTATTATTATTACTACTATCATTTCATTTTATAGAAGAAACGGTTATGTACAAAGCCTAAGTTACTTTCCTCAAGTCACAAAAGCTCGTAAACGGTGGAGATGACATTGAAAAGTCCATACTCTTCAGACATAATCAAAGGAATTTTAAGGAATGGATGGAACAAGCAGCTTCTTGAATTTCCAAACCATAAGGAGCACTACAATAACTCCAGCCCTAATTCATGAAGTGTACAGTGGTCCTGAGCCTACCAATGTAGGAAACCAGGGAGGAAGGGAGGAAGAAACTCATATTGTTAAGCACAAACCTTTTTCTGTTGTGTATTTTTACATGTGTATGATTTCAGACAGTTAAAATAGGCAGTCACAATCTTCAAACTACCCGCTTTACTCGACACAAAAGTCTGCTTTTTATTATCTATATTATAAACATTGAAAATTTTATGGTACACAGAATCACAAAAGAAAACTGAAGTAAGAAGAGAATAATTTTTTAAAAAGCATCTGCAAATTTTTTTCAGAACACTGGCTCTACTATATCAGTGTACGTAAAATAAATGTGTACCTGATCTAATAAACCATTTTTACTAATAAAAGCTGTTTCCTCCAACATTACATAAATGCCCTTCAAATATTTTAAACTTCTTAAATTTGAAAATATGTTACTTAACTGCCCAGTGCCAGGCTCTGAATTGCCAGCCTGTCCAGTGTTCAGTGGGGAGCATATGTAAATAAGCATTTATGACGATTTGTAGACAACGTATCAGAAATAAGAATGAACAAAACGTATGATTATAATATGGTAGAACAAGTCATATTTCCAACATAAAGTAATAAGAACAGTTCTATAGGAAGGTATGGTCAGTATACACTGAGACCTTTCAATATATATGAGACCTTAGAAATCACAAGCAAGTCAGACAAGAAGAAAAGAGGTCTTTACAAGGTGTCAAGTAATAAATAATTTACAAAGCAATTTAGAAACCTCAGCAGTCACCACTTACAAGGCTGTGGTAGGGAACGGAGTCTATATTTGTAGAGAAGAGTAGAATCAATACAAGGAGTAAGCTGTCAGTTTTTTCTATAGTGTCAATATCTCAGACTGGCTGCTTTCACTGGTGCTCCTGTGGAAACAATTTCCAAAAGTATACTATTGAGTGACATGCTGCATGGATTAAATGATTTACTTTAATCCCCTAACTGCATGTTGAAAGACCAATAGCCCAAAAGGAATACTAGAAAGCCTGAGGACAAAGCAACCTATAATAACAGTGTGATTTTGGAATGGTTTATTCTTAAGAAAGCCCTAGTGCCACAGCAAGTTCCATCCAGAACAACAAGTAAAAATGAGAAGTGGCCACAATAGACTTATAATATCTGGCTACCAGGAGGAACATTCGCAACATTGAGAGATCTGATTAAATAGATTTATTGGTCAACTTTCCCGTTTGTAAGTCATCAGATAAAATGGTGATCTCATCTTGAAACAGCAATGAATAGTCTTAACTCCTTTTTAGTCTGTACGTATGTGATAAGATCGAGTAACAATTTTTGAAGTGTGTCTTATAAAACTAAAATGTGATCTTAGCACTAAGTAATTAGGCATAAGAAGTACTTATCTCATTAAATCAGAAGGTCATAAAATTAAATTGACTGGAAGCAGAGAGCAATGGGCAGGTTCAGAGCCATATGTAGTAAACAACCCTCCATCTCTAGCCAAGGACGTAGGTTTTAAAAAGTTGGCTCTCCAATCCCACTGCTATGCGATTTTGATCTTTTAAATGAGAAGATGGGTTCAACCGAGTTCTAGTTCCTTCCAGCACTAACAGTTCTATTATTATAATAACATCAATTACTGTTCAGTGTATAGCAGATTGATCATTTGTGAGCTACTGAGGTGTGTGGAAAGGCATCAAACCATTGGAATAGAGAACTAATAAGATGCAAATATAAGAATAAATTTCTTTTTCCGGTTCAGATTCTGGCATTTAGACACTCGCATAACGTTTAGAAGGGGGACGAGATGCAGAAGCTATTGCTCATGCAGCAGTAGGAAGCAACTAAATGTCTGGGCTTCACCATACAGAGGTTTCTATAAAGGCCTCTGCTGTTTTCCTGGAACTCAGCCACCTTGATGTTGGAGATAGTTCAGTTGATCAGTGACGGCAGCTCCCTGACTCCAAAGTGAGCAGCGAACCTGAAAGCTAATAGCCTTCTTTCCTGAATTTTGTTTCTCTAGGCTTTCCAATGGTGTGGTGAGCCCTGTGTTTCTTGAATTTAATACCTTCCTGCTTCAAATTCCTAAAGTGGTTTCTGCCTGTCTGACCAAAGCATAAATGAGACACTGTCTTTTAAAATCTTTTAATAGACGAAAACCATCACAACACATATATTCCGCTTAAAGTCTGAGGAAACAGAATGAGAAAGGATATCAAAGACACTGAGATAAAATCTACCAGGAATGGGTGATCCATACTGTCTCCATTTAAATCTCAGTCTTATCTCTACCATGAAGAATTTGTTGTATTAATCCTTAAGATTCCTAATGCTTAAAGTTTTAATGCCTAAAAGCTAGTTCTAAGATCACATGATTCTAAGCTTATTTTTCAAAATGTCCAAATACTCAATTTTGTCAAATTATGCATAACAGAAGCCATTTCTAAACTCCTTATCAAGTGGTCCTTAGTGAGGAATACCATTGTGCTAGGGTCTGAGGACATAGAGATAGAAAACACCCTTTCTACTCTCAAGGAGTCTTAACTTATTTGTGGAGAGAAAAATTAGTAAGAATAATCAGCATGAATAACTGGGCAATTACATTATTCTAACTCGTTACTTCTGAAATTCAGAGGACAATTCATAATTGAAGATTGGAGAGATCAAAGATATTCGCTCTAAGCGAGGCTTTATAGAATGTGCAAATTTTGATTGGTGAACAAAAGAAAAGAAGATTTTGCGGTTAAAGGAAAGCAAGTAATGGCTGTTTGAAAGAATTTGTGAGAAATGGTATTGGACCTTTAGAGTGGGATCATATTATGGAGGTTTAGAGAGAGCTAGGCAGAAATTTTGAGATTTGTTTCCATGAATGATTGTAGGCCATTAAAGGTTTTTTGAGCAAAGCAGTGTACAAATCAAAAGATTAAAAAAAAAAAAAAGATCAGATATATCTATCTATCTTGGAAGTCTTATATGTGGCAGGTTCTGGAGCCAAGAACACATTATAAATTTTACTAGTATAATAAAATAAATAAAAAGAAAAAAAAAAGAACAGCTGATCCAAACATACAATTACATGCAAAAGAACAGTGAGCTGTGAATTAGTAAAAGAAGTGTGTCCCAAGGTAAATATTATCATGAAAGAAAGTAGAGATTTTGAAAATGAGTTTTAAAGCACTGACATCATTCAGAAAATAGTGAGTGAATAAACAAGTGGGTTGGTAAGCTTTGTCATATTTTAAATTGTTGAGATGTTAGATAAGATTTTTAAATTACTCAGTTTTTGAATTCACTTTTGGAGAGTGAATTTTCAAAATCGACTTAAAATTTTAAGCCTAGAAAAGGTTTTTAAATTTTTGTTTGTTGTCTGCTTGAATTTGGCCAGGGTCCATCTATAAGGATACAGACTGATTTTTGCAAATGAACCATAGCAAATTATTACTAATTTAACTTAAGTACATAATACTGTTAGGCAAGGACTATTGTTTAAGTATATTTTGTCTTCCCTTTCAAGGCTTAGCTCACTCCCCTGCACAAAACACAAACTCAACATGCATATGATCAATGAAGGAAAGCGAAGTTAGGTTATTTAAATCTAGTTGTTAAAATATATTAAAATTACTGTCAATGTTCAGAGAGAAACTATGCTGGGGTCCCTTAAGAGGGACAATGAAAGTTTTACTTTAAGACATGTAGAGGGCTTTAAGGGGAAATAATTTGGCAAAGGCTGGTCTTTAAGGACAATGTGCAAAGGAAGAACAATGAGGTTCATCTATAAGGTCAGGGCCAACAAGTCCAATGTAATCATCAAGAAACAACAGCTAGAAGTTAAGAAGCCAGTTAGGGTACAGGCCATTCATTCATTCATTCATTCATTCATTCAAGACTGGTAAGTCATACATAAGAACAGGCCCCGTATAATCACTTAGGATTCACATCTGATTCTTTGGACCCGGTGTATAATGGGCACCTGAGCAGACTTATACGGAGCCAGCAGCTATCACAATCATCAGGATCCGCATGCGGGCAGCATGACCTAATGTTGGGCCTATCAAATGTTATATCCCAGCATACTTTATCCTTTCCTGTTAAAAGTATTTAACAAACTAGAGTGGTAGGAACCTGCTGTTATTCAGAGTCCTTGCTCATTTGTATCTATTTCAAGAGCAGGAACAATCAAGATAGCAATCACGGGAAGGGAAGTCAAAAAGTATGATGGAAACTATAGAAAAACATTCTGAAATCTTGGGTGGGTTTCAGGAACAAAACTACCTTTTGAAAACTAAGTTTATCTTGAATACTAATGCTTGTAATAAATACAACATGTGTCTCTAAAACTCAATGCTGTACATTTGATTGCTAGCAGTGTGAGAGAAAATAGCAGAAAAGGTGAAAGGTATATTATAAAGAAATGTATTTAACCAGCTCAATTCATTAATTAAGAGTTTCAATGACACAGACTTACTGTGGCTTCTTGTTCTGCAGCCTTAGATTTTACATAGAATTTCAAATGGAAATTTTAAAAATGTATTTTAAAGATTGAGGATTACATTAACCAGCAAAGTTGATCAGCTGTCAATTGTACACCAAATCACGAGACAGTTATCAACTTTGCAATACACAGAACTCTGATGTCCTCTTTCACAAAGTCTATTTACTCTGTGGTAATTCTTTGGGATTTGGTGCCAAAGAAATGGACTTGAGATCTAGCTTCACCAGTTTGGGGTGAATAGATTTTAATAATTATCTTTCTTTTTTTAAAAGATTTTATTTATTTATTTATTTGAGAGACAGAGAGAGAGAGAGGGAGAGTGTGCACACTGAGGGTGAGGGAGAAGCAGACTCCCTGCTGAGCAGGGAGCCTGAGGCAGGGCTCGATCCCAGAACCCTAGGATCATGACCAGAGCCGAAGGCAGATGCTTAACCGACTGAGCCACCACCCAGGCACTTCTTTTTACAGAAAATGATAAATACTTAGAAAATTTGAGGAATGTAGAAGAGTATGCAAAAAACTACACAGCAATTCCACCACTATTTTCATTTATCATTATTAGTAATAAATAGGAAATTGGTGATATATTACCACATTTGACCTACAAATATAACCATTTAATATAGTTCAACAGAATATAGTTATCTTATTAGTTGCATTAGTTGTGCATTCTCTTAAACAATCAGAGGCTAAAAGCTTGGGCACTAGAATTCAAAATATCAGCGTTTAAATTTAAGCTGTCCCAGTTACTTGCTATATAACTTTGGACAATTTTCTCTTAGATTTAGTTTCTTTATCCATAAAATGTGACAAAGATGTTCCCTACTCCATAACATTTTTGTGGGGTCTCAATAAGATTATGTGAAAAGGTCTCAGCACAGTGCTTTGCATTCATTCATTCATTCATTCATTCATTCATTTCTTCAACAAGTGTTTACTGAACTCATTCTATGTCCCAGTCTGTGTGCCAGGTATTTAAGCAAACAAGGCTGACACAGTTACTGCTCAAATGAAGCTTATAGTCTATTGAGGAAGACAGATATTCAAAGATATCACAAGGCTGATTAACTGTAATCATAATAAGTATTATGAAGGAAAATTTAAATGTTATGAGAATATATAGCTGGAGAGGGAGCATACCTAGTCTGAAGTGACCCTGAGGGTCAGCAAATGCTTTCCTGACAAAGTAACATTTAATCTCATACCTGAAGGAGGAGCAGGCAGGCAAAGAAGTGGACCAAGAGAATTCCAGAGAAGGCCCTGGAATCCAGAGATGGGTAGATGCTTTGCACACTGGAGCATTTTGGCTCAGGACTCAGAGGTATGTTTCCATAATTGTAATAATATGCGTTGTATACTTGTATATCCTGCTCTTTTCACTTACCATTACCTGTGAACATTTTCTGATGTAACAACTGTAAATACTTATGCACCCAACATAGAAGTATCCAAAAACATAAAACAATAACAAACATACAGGAACTCACTGATAATGCAGTAATAGTAGGGAACTTTAATGCTCCACTTACATCAACAAACAGATCATTTAAACAGAAAATCAACAAGGAAACAATGGCTTTGAATGACACACTGAAACAGATGGATTTAACAGATATATTCAGAACATTCCATCTTAAACAGCAGAATACACATTCTTTTCAAGTGCACATGGAATATTCTCCAGAACAGATCACATATTAGCCCACAAAACAAGCCTCAAAAAAGTAAAAAAGACTGAAGTCCTACTACCATGCATCTTTTCTGACCACAATGCTATGAAATTAAGAGTCAACCACAAGAAAAAAATCTGAGAAGACCGCAAATACATGCAGGTTAAATAATATGCTACTAAACAATGAATGGGTCAACCAGGAAATTAAGGAAGAAATTAAAAAGTACATGTAAACATATGAAAATGAAAACACAATAGTCCAAAACCTTTGGGATGCAGCAAAAGAGGTTGTTGAGAGGGAAGTTCATAGCAATGCAGACCTATCTCAAGAAGTAAGAATAATCTCAAGTAAACAACCTAAACTTACACCTAAAGGAGTTAGAAAAAGAACAAACAAAACCTAAAACCAGCAGAAGGGAAGGACATATTAAAGATTAGAGCAGAAATAAATGATATAGAAACTAAAAAAAACAATAGAACAGATCAATGAGTCCAGGGACTGGTTCTTTGAAAAAATTCAATAAAATTGATAAACCTCTAGCCAGACTTACCAAGAAAAAGAGAAAGGACTCAAATAAATAAAATCACAAATGAGAGAGGAGAAATACCAACCAATACCACAAAAACACAAACAATTATAAGAGAACATGATGAAAAACTGTATGCCAACAAACTGGACAACCTAGCAAAAATGGATAACTTCCTAGAAACATATAAATAACCAAAACTGCAATGGGAAGAAATAGAAAATTTGAACAGACTGATAACCAGCAAAGAAACTGAATTAGTAATCAAAAAACTCCCAAAAAACAAAAGTCCAGGATCAGATGGCTTCACAGGCAAATTCTAGCAAAGATTTAAAGAAGGGTTCTTCTCTAACTATTCCAAAATATAGAAAAAAGAAGGAAAACTTTCAAATTCATTCAATGAGGCCAGCATTTCCCCGATACAAAAATGAGATAAACACACCACTAAAACGGAGAGCTACAGGCCAATATCCCAATGAACATAGTCGCAAAAATCCTCAACAAAATACTAGCGAAAAGATTCTAATAATACATTAAAAAAATCATTCACCATGATCAAGTGGGATTTACTCCTGGGTTGTAAGGGTGATTTAGTATTTGCAAATCCATCTACGTGATATATCACAGTAACAGAAAGGATAAAGAGCCATATGATCATTTCAATAGAAACAGAAAAAGCATTTGACAGGGGCGCCTGGGTGGCGCAGTCGTTAAGCGTCTGCCTTCCGCTCAGGGCGTGATCCGGGAATCCCGGTATCGAGCCCCACGTCAGGCTCCTCTCCTGGGAGCCTGCTTCTTCCTCTCCCACTCCCCCTGCTTGTGTTCCCTCTCTCACTGGCTGTTTCTCTCTGTCAAATAAATAAAATCTTTAAAAAAAAAAAAGAAAAGAAAAAAAGAAAAAGCATTTGACAAAATACAACATCCATTCATGATAAAGACCCTCAACAAAGTAGGTTTAGAGGGAACATACCACAACATAATAAAGGCCACCCATGAAAAACCCATAGCTAACATCATTCTTAATGGGGAAAAAGTGAGAGCTTTCGCCCTAAAGTCAGGAACAAAACAAGGATGTCCACGCTGACCACTTTTGTTCAACATACTACTGGAAGTCCTAGCCTCAGCAATCAGACAACAAAAAGAAATAAAAGACATCCAAACTGGTAAGGAAGAAGTAAAACTTTCACTATTTGCAGATGACATACTATATATAGAAAACCCCAAAGACTGCACCAAAAAAATGCTAGAACTAATAAATAAATTCAGGAAAAGTCTCAGGATACAAAATCAATGTATAGAAATCCGTTGCATTTCTGCACACCAATAACAAAACAGCAGAAAGAGAAATTAAGAAAACAATCCAATTTACATTTGCACTGAAAACAATTAAGTTACCTTGGAATAAACCAACGAGGTCAAAGACCTGTATTCTGAACAGTATAAAACACTGATGAAAGAAGTTGAAACTAACACAAAGAAATGGAAAAACAGTCCATGCTCAGGGATTGGAAGAACAAATATTGTTAAAATGTTTATAATACACAAAGCAATCTACACATTTAATGCAATCCCTATCAAAACACCGACAGCATTTTTCACAGAACTAGTACAATCCTAAAATTTGTATGGAACCACAAAGAGTCCGAATAGTCAAAGCAATTTTAAAACCAAACCAAAGCTGGAGGCATCACAATTCTAGACTTCAATTTATATTACAAAGCTGTAGTAATCAAAACAGTATGGTACCGGCACAAAAATAGACATGTAGATCAATAGAACAGAATAGAAAACACACAGTAAACTCAAAATTATATGGTCAAGTAATCTTCAAGAAAGCAGGAAAGAATATCCAAGGGGAAAAAGTCTCTTCAACAAATGGTGTTAGGAAAACTGAACAGCAACATGGCAAAAGTAAAAAACAGGACCACTTTCTCACACTATGCACTAAAATAATTCAAAATGGACTGAAGACCTAAATGTGAGACCTGAAACCATCAAAATCCTAGAAGAGAACACAGGCAGTAATTTCTCTGACATCAGCCATAGCAACTAGATAAGTCTCATGAGGCAAGGGAAACAAAAGCAAAAATCAACTATTGGAACTACATCAAAATAAAAAGCTCTGCACAGAGAAAAAAACAATCACCAAAACTAAAAGGCACCCTATGGAATGGAAGGAAATATCTGCAAATGATATAACCGATAAAGGGTTAGTATGCAAAATATATACAGAATTTAAACAACTCAACACCCAAAAAATGAATAATCCAATTAAAAAATGGACAGAAGACATGAACAGACATTTCTCCAAAGAAAACATACAGATGGCCAACAGACACATGAAAAAATGCTCAATGTCACTCCTCATCAGGGAAACGCAAATCAAAACTACAACAGGATAATCTTACACCTGTAAGAATGGCTAAAATCAACAATACAAGAAACAACAGGTGTTGGCAAGGATGTGGAGAAAAAAGGAACCCTCTTACACTTTTGGTGGAAATGCAAACTGGTACAGCCACTGTGGAAAACAGTGTGGAGGCTTCTTAAAAGTTTAAAAAATAGAACTACCCTATGATCCAGCAATCACACTACTGGGTATTTACCCCCAAAATACAAAAACACTAATTCAAAAGGATATATGCACACCAATGTTTATAGCAGCATTATTTACAATAACCACATTATGGAAACAGCCCAAGTGTCCATCAACTGATGGATGGATAAAGAAGTGAGGCATAAATCTATATCTATGTATCTATACATGCACACACACATACATAAACATCCATACAACAGAATATTATTTAGCCATAAAAGGGATGAAATCTTGCCATTTGCAATGACATGGATGGAGCTAGAGAGTATTATACTAAGTGAAATAAGTAAGTAGAAGAAAGACAATTATAATGATTTCACTCCTATGTGGAATTTAAGAAACAAAACCAATGACAAAGTGAAAAAAGAATTTAAGAGAGACAAACCAAGAAACAGACTCTTTTTTTTAGAAGATTTTGTTTATTTGAGAGAGAGTGCAGAGAGAGAGAGTGTGTGCGCACAAGCTTTGGAGTGGGGGGACAGAGGGAGAAGCAGGTTCCCCACCAAGCAGGAAGCCCGATGCGGAACTAGATCCTACCTGAGCTGAAGAGATGCTTAACCGACTGAGCCACCCAAGGAACAGGTGTCCAAGAAACAGACTTTTTTTTTTAAAGATTATATTTACTTATTTGACAGAGAGAGAGAGAGCAAACAAGCACAAGCAGAGGGAGAGGGAGAAGCAGACTCCCAGCTGAGCAGGGACCCCGATGCGGGGCTCAATCCCAGGACCCTGGGATCATGACCTGACCCGAAGGCAGATGCTTAACCAACAGAGCCACCCAGGCTCCCCAACAGACTCATGATAATAGAGAACAAACTGATGGCTACCAGAGGGGAGGTGGTTGGGGGAATGGGTTAAATAGGTGATGAGAGTAAGGAGTGTACTTGTGATGAGCACCGGGTGTTGTGTGGAAGTACTGAATCACTACACTGTACACCTGAAACTAATGATACACTATATAATAACAAACTGGAATTAAAATAAAAACTAAAAAAATAATAAACTGTAAAAGAAAAAACCCGTGAGCATTTTCCCATGTGATTAAAAAACACTATTTGTAATGCGGGCTTAATGCTTATCATGAAGATGTATAATAATATACTTAACCATTCTCCTATTTAATAATTTGATTTTTTTCTAATAATTTCTAGTTTAAGAAATGCTGAGATTAACAATTCGTATTTACTTGAGATTATTGTCCGATAATGATATGTTGGGTCAAAGAGAAAAATGTCAGTTTTGCTAAAATTCTGTTTCATTAAAAGAGTAAAAGATCTACATTCTGAAAGCTGCCATCCGCTGGCTTCTTGAACTTTAGTCTTTCTTTACCTTACTTTTGAATCTTTAATAGTATCTGTAATGACACTACTAATACTGATACCACTACTAAGACTAGGGTAGTTATAATCCAATGAGGTATTTCATATGAAAGTGTCATCTGCATAGAAAATTGTGTTAAGTTCGTTATTCTTGTTATCAATGCTGTTAGTTATTATTGACCAAGTATATTAACAAATGGAAATAGTTCTAAGCAACTATAACTAATAGTACTTATTAAGATATTAGCCTGTTTAGTCCTGCAACGGACACTATTACGATAAATCTTCAAGGAAAATATCTGTACATACTTAGTTTAAAAATAGTACCTACTTTCTATTTAAATATTAGCTTTCCCCTTGGGTTTAAAGAGAGTCGACTTATCACTGAGTAAGCTCAGCTTTAAATCAATGATACTGAACTTCAATGAAAAGTTGCACAGACTGTTTACTTTTTTAGGGAGAGAAGAGAGAGGAGTAACTGGAACAATTTACACTGTGAGACCCTTGGTGAGATGCAGGGGGCAGTGTAGCAAAGGCTGAGGAAAGAAAGGGCAGCCCTGCAAGGCTGCACAGGGAGGGGCCCAGCACCAGCGGGAATTTCTGCTGGGAAAACAGGTGGATTATCCTTTTTCATAATAAAAGATCATCTCTGCCTACCTAGTTAACAGGACTATTAAAAAGAAAAGGTACTGGGTAGCGCAGAGAACCCTGAACCATCAAAAACCACCGTGCTGGAAAGAAAATGAGAACTCCTCTTGGCTGATTTATTAAAATAAAATCAAGAGAGATTTTATTCAAACTATTTGAAATAAATGAACACATACTTTAATAAATCATCACTGATTTTTTAAAATAAATATCAATTTTATACTCATTTTAATAAAGTGCAAGGTGATAAACAATTGGTGACTTCCTCATAACAGGAAAGCTGTCATCTTATCATAAACACATCATTTCATATTTTATTTTGTTTGTGCATGTTAAGTTCATAGGTCATTTAGTTCAGAGGTGTTCAAGCATCCCTCCTAAATGCCCAGGTGAATACTTGGTTATTTAGTCATAAACAGAATAACACGTTAGAGTAAAATTTTAACTAGAATATGAAAGCTTAATTGGGAGTTACTTCAAACAGGGCACAATAATAAAACACTAGTATAAACCTGATAAAAACACTATTATCACTGTTATATAGAGAATTAAAATATGAGTGCTTAAAATTTTATTTGGGTAATTTAAAATTGAAACTGTTGTGGTAAGAACAAGTAAAGTGTGATCACCAGCAGATCAATATTTGAAAGAATATAAACTTGTCAGTATTCTGGTATATCCTAGTTTATTTAGTGAGTACTAAAATTGCTCAGGAAAAGCAACAAAAAGAAACTCAGTCTCTAATAGAAATTATCTCCTTTGAGATTCACGAAAGCTTGCACTAAAAACCCTTCTAAATTTCCAGGTGAGGCTTTTCTTCTAGGCAACTGACCAATCCATCTGCCTCTTACTTAACCATGGTAAAACTGTGAAACGTTCCGTAAGCTCCTTCTTGTTCTGGAAGGTATTTACATTATACTGCAGAGCATCGAGTAGGGGGCACTGAGGTGAAGAGCAAAATATTTCACCTTTGAAGATGACCCACTTACAATTCTATCATTTTGAGGATATTGTCATATTGCTCTTGACGGTCAAGCTTGCACTAGTTTTTACCAGTATCATTTTACTCAGACCTATACAAAAAAGCTATCTGAACATTCCCAGTAATATACACTAAATTTTGTTGTTGAACAAAGGTATAGCTAAATCGATTGTGTTCATGCTAAGGAATGAAGACACGCACGCTCGTGCAGTCCAGAGGTGTACCTAATTGGCCATTACACATTTCTTGTTGGTATTCTGGCATTATTTAGTTTTTATTCTTTAATGTAAAATTCCAAAAGCTAGAACTTTTGTAAGACATTCTAGCATACATTTTGTTTTACTGAAACTCAATTTGGTAATATTGACCTTAATTTCCCTGTGGACAGTCTCCAGGAAGCCCATTAAGGCTCTGACCCCTCCTGATGACACACGTGCTCTCCAGGGAGTGCCCTATCACTGCATCATTATCTTTTATTCATCCCCATACCCCTGCTGCCCCTGCAGGAATTGGAGATGGCAACTCTTCAAAGACATAAACACCATGATAGAATGAAGAACAGGTAAGTGTCTCGTAAAGAAATATGCTAACATACTGTTACTGGAATTTCAAGGAAGAAGAGGTTTTCCCCTGGCTTATTAAGTCGATTCATCACAGAGATGGCCATAGAGTTGGACCTTGAAAAACAACTGAACTGCAACTGGTAAAAATGGGTAGATGAGTATCCCATGAAAAGTCGGGGGTATAAAGCACTGGTAATTTGTGTGTCTAACTCTAGCACGGGAATTAGAAAAGAAGAAATGGATCATAAAGTGTTAAAGGTGGAAGGATTTCCAGATGTAATCCAGTCCAGGAGCTTTTCAAATCTTTACTTTATGGCAGTATCTTTTAAACAAAGAAGCTTGTAACCAAGAGGTAAAATACAAAGTCAGAATTATGTGGGAAACGAAAGCACTTCCAATCTGTTGGACTTGGCTGAGCACAGTTTGAAAGTCAACAACCTCATTCCAACCTCTGGTGAGAGAATGAGACCCAGAGAAATGATGTTACTCGCTCAAGGTCATTATTAGGATTGGAGACCAAGCGTCCTCTCCTTACTCTGCAGTAGTATGTGTAATGCTATGGATTACCTCGGCTATTTTTGGGCAAGGTTCAAGAAATAAGGTAAAATATTATGCTGATATCACACTTAGATATGAAGAAATTAATAGTGAAGAGTTTCTTGACCTCCAGCTGAGTTTTGTTTTATTTTAAATGCTATCTTTATTATTCACTCTTAGTTTCCCTGATGAAAAATGTTTTAATGTTAAACTGAAAATCATATAGAAGACCTATATTTGCATATTAAAGTGCAGTCATGTTGTAGGATTTTGCCAAAGCTGTCGGCTTTGCTCTCTCTGACACTTCCAACATGGTTCCATCATGGCTGGACATGTACAGTCAAAATGTGTCCTGTTCAAACAAGTAAAGGTTATTTTCCCCAGGTTTGGATTTAACTCACTGCACATGGTAGGTATTTTCCAGTTTGTGTTACTAATTCTTGATAAACTTTTAAAACTATTTTGATTAACAAAATAATTACCTTACATATAACATAAACAAGCTAAATATTACCTATTAGGCAATTAAGCATACATGCAATAAAAATTCTTAAATTGCTCAGGATTTTTTTTCAAAAACAAAATTCTTACCTAAGCACCAAAAAATATCTAAACATCAGGGATTGAAAAAGTATATTTTTCAATTTTTTCAGCTTATGGTAAAATGCCCCTTCATGTCCACAACCATAGTAGTTAAACAAATATAGAATACTTGTTATATTCCCTCTTGCTATCTAGTTTCTAATAAACAAAATGTTCATTCAGCAAATAGGTACTCACAGAGCATAGCAATTTCTTTACACAAAACACACACATACACATACACCAAAAAAAAAACATTAAAAACAAGTGACAGACCTTCATTAATGACGTAGCCCGGTATTATTTTCTAGACTGACTTTATGTCTGATTATTTACTGCCCTGTGAATAAGCTATTGGGTCTAAAGACAGTCTCCGAGAAAGTTCAAATCCTGGCTCTATCACTTACCACAAAAAATTCTTTTTGCCTCAATTTCCTTATGTGTAACAGTGAAATAATATCTCATATATAACTGAGAAGTAAGTATGTTAATACATGGGAATCGTTTAGTATTGTAACTGACATTTGTAAAATACTCAGTGTGAGTTATTATTAGTCTAAAACTATAAAAGAATGAAGGATTCACACATTTCTGTTTTCAAAGGCAGAAGAAAATCCAGATATTCCATATGGATTATAAAACTAAAAAAAAAAGTTGTAGATTTTTAAAATTCTTAAGATATGCAAGAAATGAAAGATTTTAACTTGCACGAAATATAGCCCTCCTCCACCCACCCCTTTTTGGTGTATGTAACTGCTGTCTGTTAAAGGCAATCACTTGCCTTCATTCATGAGCAAAACTAGGAGAATAATCTAAGAGGCCAATCTATCTCTGAGAAAGGGTTGTAGCTTGGGTAGGACAATTCAGAGAGTTGAATTTGAAAGGACAGTACAGTGCTCACCACATAGGAGGGGCCAATTCTGAGCCAGGCATTTTGCGAGGCCCTTTTCTCATTTAATCCTAACCAGATCCTACACTAAAATGTGTTATTGTCCTCAGTTTTATAGATGAGAAAACGGAGACTCAAAAGGTTCAGTAACTTGAGCAGGGACATGCACCCCTGACAAGACCAAGATTCCAACCTTAAATTTATCTGATACCAAATGCATTCTCAGGTCACCACGTCACATATGGGGACTCCAGAGAACAAGCCACTTTATTTAGTTTTTAGAGTGGGCTCCCTTAGCTACTCTGTTCCCAGACTCAACATCTAGTTCTTACTCTGCCATAAATTTTACTATCTTCAATGAGAGAAAAATATTTGTTAAAAAAAAATCCACTCTACAAGACTTGGATTTTGGAATCTATAGAATGACAAGTGTTAGGACTTTAGAAATGCCTGTGGAAGTATTATTAGAGCTCTCATACCCAGGAGTTCCCTTAAACGGTTTTTATCCTCTGTCTCCAGAATTACTTGAATTTCAAAAAAAATTATGTAAGGTCACGAATCATAAGAATTTGTTTTCATAATTTTTTACAATGGTGTAAACGGTAATACAAAGAAATGCAACATCTAGTAGAATAATTAACACTAGAGTTTGGTTTTATTTAACTTGGACATAAATCCTATTTACAATATTTATATACTTAGAAAATAGGTGTTTCTTGCTTAGATATCCTTTGACGTTACACTCCAAATTTGGTCACCAGAATTAACTGTCCTTCAACTGTTATAAAGACACTTGAAGGGTTTAATTCTAAATATACAGGATGCAATTGACAATAATACTTTTCATTCTCCATGGTGTGATTTTAATAAATATTTTAGCACTAAAAGTCCATGATTCAAAAATTAACCTAAGAATCCTTTCAAAATTTCATAGTAGGCTTTGACCACAGGGGACACATTCATGTATCAAGTCAAATGGTTTCCTTTTTAACTTTAGGATAATCTAAAAAACCCCAAACTATTTAGGATACCTAAAGCTAAACTGGCAAATGCCTCTGTTTCACACAGCAAACTCTAGTAGAGGTGTTATCGGTAAAAATGACAAGATGCTGACAAAACAAGTAGAGTAAGGAAGTTACTTAATTCTAAGCTAAATATTCAGTCTTTAGTTTTATACTGAAATAGGTAAGTAATCCGCAGTATCAACTACTACATTAAGTGAAACTTTTATGCTTCATTTTCAAACCAGATCTATTCATGATATTAGTAATGTTAATACTTTGGTCAGGGGCATTTACTTCTCACTCTTCAAGTCTTTTTCTGTGGAACTGGAGCTGTCTCTTTACCTCACACCATTGATTTATTTACCTAGCCCTAGAAGAGGTGAGGGACTTACCTGGTTGGCAAATTTGGAAAGACTAAACTGGGATGATGCATAGCTCCATTTTGGCCTGCAAGTTCCCATAGAAGGTTACAAAGAAAGAAATTCTCAAAAAAAATGACATGAATAAATTACATGAATATATACAAATTACATGAATAAATTACGGTATATGCTAAAGTAAAACAAAAACAAACTTTAAAATTTGTGCTTCATTATATAATATTATATTATATAATATTTCCTCACAAATTAACCCTGTTAATTTTGCCAGTAAGTTCAGCAAGTGTAAAAGCAACACAAGCCTGATATTGAAGTTGATGGTAAGGCATATACTTAATCTCAGAAGTTCAACAATTTGCATTGGAAATTGAAAGTAGATTAGAAAGTCATAAACAAATTGCCACTTATGAACACTTAACATATATTTTAGTTCCTTCTCTATAATAAAAAATTTTATTTCTGTGGTTTATTGTAAATGAAAAATAAGATTGGGAACTGGGCATTTTCTCCTTGGCGCTTTAAAATAAAAACAATAAATAAATAAAATCTCATTGAAGCTGTAGATTTCTAGTGCTCATCAATATAACTGACCCAAGGGCCATTACTGGCTCATAAAATAAGAAAGCTCAATAAAATAATCATAAACTCACATGTTTATTTAGTTCTGAGACTTAAGTGATAGACCTTTGTACCTGACCATGCCTAGAGACAGTTTCATTACACACATACCACACACACACACACACACACACACACACACACACACACACACACATGCTCTCTTAATTATATAAACTCACGTACACATGTTTATGGGACATCTATAATGCCATCATATCTTTCCCTCAGTAAACAACAGGGGCATTATTTAGTTTCCTTTTCTAAACAAATAAATCAAGCAATGGCTTTTTATTTAAATTATAATTATTTATAATTCTTGTTCCCTAAATTTCCTCTGAATGGCAGATAAACTGAACCAAATAAAAAAAAAAAAAGAAAAAAAAAGGCTCGACTAATGTGAACATATTTTAATACTCTATAATTATATTTCTAGCTTTCTGAACTTGTTTTATCATTATCAAATTCATTTTAAGTAGAAAGCTTGTTTTATCATTATCAAATTCATTTTAAGTAATTTTTAAGAACAGAGAATCCAAAAGTTTCATACAATACTCCTCTTCTTTCTAAATTCCTAACTTACCCATAAATGGAGAATGCTCAAAACTTTGTAATTTCTCAAGTAGCAGTAATGTCCTAGATAAATTTGGGGTGAGTAAAGCATATGCTTCCTACACAGCAAATAAAATGTTTTTACACACTTAAAAAATGTCTCTTGCTAGTAACACAAATTAGTAGAGTAATACCATATCCTTGATTAGAATAGTTGTCCCTGGTCAATCTTCAACTTACAGAAAGCAGTGTTTATTCACACTTTAAGTTTCTATTGCCTACAATAGTCGCCCTCTCATTCCATCTGGTATTTCAGAAGGGGATTCTCTTCCTTTCAAGGTTATCTCTTTAGCTAGAATTTTGATGTCTTCTCTAGATTCATGTCTAGTCATGTCTAAGGGTGTTCTCTACTGACTCTCCCTACTGGACCCTAAAGAGATTCTCACCTTCTTCCCATTTTAACAAAAACCTTCTCTTGACTCTATTGTCCAACTTTTTTTCCTTTAATTTTTTCCCCTCAGTTCTAAGAAACTGTTTGCTATTTGGGCTCTGTATCAACATCACCCACTCACTTTTTTTAACCTCATTCTGCCCCAGTCATGCCAAGAACCTTTTTCTCTACTAGTTGTCACCCTTCAAGGCCACAACTCCTCATTCTGTGATTATCTCTTTTGCATAGTCCTCTATCTGGTCTCCCCAGTTCTAATAAAATTTTACCCTTCCTGATGAATTAATCTTTCTAAAGTATAGTTTGGTTGAATCTTTTTAGTGTAGAGTGTAGAGACAGTGAAAGGCAAAAAGGATCCCCAATGATTCTTCAATAGCTAAAGACCATATAGATTCCTCTTCCTCTGGATAAACTTCATCTTGATTTCACTATTCTTTTCACCCCTGACTTAGCAAAACTGTTGAAGTTACTATTCTACCACAAAACATTTATATGTCTGCCTCCAACTTCAATATTCCCTCTATTTTTCAAACATTTTTAATCATGACCTAAAGTGAGACATAAATTGTGACCAAGTATACACACAACTAAACATATGTACTGTATATCAGTATCACGTATAAATCCAAACAATTTTCATGACATAATGACACTCTGTAACTTTTTACATGTAAATCATGATCCACTAAACTTATTTCATCACCCAATAATGAAGAGCAACCCACAGTTTAAACACCCTGATCTAAATTATCTAAATCCCTGAACTTTTTCCAAGTTTGATTGAATTATATACTTCATTACACCATTCATTCATTTCATTCAAAAGAGCAAGTAATAATGTCTTGTTGGAAGTCAGGCATTTCTGTCTGCACTGGGAGTAAAATGACAATGAGCAAACAAGTCCCTGCCCTCATGGAGTTTACAGAGTCCATCCCAAAAGACAATGATCATCCATGTTCCTCTCTTCTTGAAGTATTTACCTATTCCATCCATTTCATAGTTCTATCATGCTACTTAACATTTCTTCAACTTTTTAACCTAAATACCATCTCCACAAATAGAGACTCCTTCAAGAGAGGAATCTTAATTATATGTATTTGCACTCTGTACTTTCACTTAGTAAGGGGAACAGTAAGGTAAGGTAAAAACACAAGGAGTTCCAGCCTTAGCTCACCACTTACCAGCTTTGCAAGTTTAGGTCAGTCACTCAACTTCTCTCAAGTTCAGTTTCCTCATCTGAAAAATGAAGGGGTTGGGCTATATCAGTGGTTTTCAAATTCTACTGCAAAAAGTTTTCAGGATTCAAGGGAGGTTCTAAAGCATGAAAAGAAGGGTCTTCACTCAAAAGAGGGGCATGGGGACTTGGGTCCCCTTCTCCTTCCTCAACTGCAGCTTACAGTTTTGTTTGAAAAAAAGAGAAAAGTCTCGATGCTAAAAAATGTAATTATTCAATCTCAAGATTTTGCAGTCATGTACTTCACGTTGTCTGCCATACAAGTTGAAGTGGAGGAAGAAGAATAAGGTAGGAAGAAATGAGGTAAGAAAGAAGGAGGAAGGAAGACAAATTATTTTTTAACAGAGTTTATACACTACTATATTTCAAAACCTGTGTTATGAACAGTATATACGTTTCCTTATTTCTTCTCTTAACAACTCCACAAGATAGGAATTAGGAGGCCCATTTTACACATATGAAAGATGAAGCTCAAGAAGGTTAGAAAACTTGATCAAGTGCTCTAATTAAGAAGCAGGTGAAGCCAAAATGTTCTCTTTCCATTATCCCAAGCTCCCCTTAAAAGAACCTAACAAGGACATTACATTTGCTTCTCTTTTTTTGTTTTGTTTTGTTTTTTTTTATGTTTCCTATATTTCACCTTAATCCTCACAACTTTGAGGAGTATAGCTCTGCATTATTCTTATTTTGCCAATTAGGAAACCAAGGTTCTAAAAAAATGCAAGTGATCTGCCCAATACCAAAACAATTCAACGGGAGCAAGGATGGAATTAAATACCGGAATTCATATTCTGTGCTCTTTCCATAAACCAGATTTTCTCCCTTAAGAGAAAGAAAGAGAAATAGGGAAACAGTAAGAGGGAAGGAGGCGGAACAGAGGGGGCAAGTGGAGAATTATAATTTCACTGCTTATTTAAAAGAGGGCTAGTGAGTTAAATGAGATAATTTAATGGAAAGCACCTTGGAAAATCTGAAATACTCTATCAATATAAGTCATTATTATTATTTATTCAAACAATGTGCACTGAAGTTACCATTTGATATTTTTCTAAAATTTCATGTGGAAATTGCCAATATAAAAGAGCTATATAATGAATTAATTGCTTAGACATACTACAGAAACTCATACAAAAGAAGGACAATCTGACACTCTTGAGATTATGATACAACAGTTGGTTATATATGCCTGCTTTCTGCTCATGATATACAGTCCCTACTGGTGGTGGCATAATTCAGATTTTCAATTTTTCTTGAATTTCATCACAAACTCAATCAAAAGCATGGAAGTATTTTAATATCCTTGCACCATGTGAAAAATAATAGCATGCTCTACTACCTGAACTCTTAGAACATTTTTTATTTTGATTGTCTCCCATTATACTGAGAGATTGTTAGGACCTTATCAGGAAGATCATCCAAACTAGAACATTATTAAGGTTCCAGCAGTGCAGTAGCTCACTGAATGTATGAGTGATTAAAAGCCATACAGTTGTGACAAGGACCATAAGGAGATCAGACAAAAGAGTTACATGTCTTTAAAAGAAAAAAAAAAAAAAAGACTAGAATGATTTAACCCTTTGTATCTTTTACCAGTATTAAACCTGCAGCATTATTTGATCAATATTTAAAGCCTTATGTGACTGAATTCCTTATGGCAAATAATTTCCAAAGGTCAAAACAGAGAAAAATAAGATTAACAAACAATTAAAACATAACTATGGCCTTGCCACAGTGCCAGCATTCCAAAAAATGGTATTTAACCTAGCAAGATGTCCTGACATTAGTAAAATACTACCAGGTTTAGATTTTATCATTGACTGTAGTTAAACTTTTTTTTGATTCATTGAGGTATTTGGACCTAGAAACATATTCCCATTTCATTTAACATTCACAAAACTATTAATTAAATGCCTCCTATTTGCCAGACATTGCACTGTTCAGTGGAAGTAAGGCATTACGTGAGAATAGATGCTCCTTGGAGGAGTGAACAATCTAGGGTGAGAGAGAAACAGCTATATTAAATTTTACAATGGGATGTAATTGAAAAAACACCCTTGCCATGTTGTTAAATGAAGTCAACTGACCTTTAAAACAAAACAGTACCAAAATATTAAATGTATTCTCTTAAGCAGAGAACCATGATTACTATAGACTTTATTTTCTTCTTTATATGTCACCTGGTTTTTATAAGAATTTTTTATACATTTATAATCAAAAGTAAAGAATCTAAAAGGGAAATTCTTTAATGTGTATTTGGGTAGAATGTGGTAAAAACCCCAGGAGAAGAACACTGACTGCGAGTCAGGCAAAGCCTGAGAGCAAAAGCGACATCTGAACCGGCTCTGGACAGTGAGTGACTTACTGGGTGTACAAGACAGTGGATGATAGCTAGAATACTGAGAGAATTATCTAGAAGAGGAAAGAGTTTGAAAGTCAGCATTCCATATAGTTTGAGTGGTGGATGGAGAGAAGATGGAAACTGAATGTTCCTCAGGAGAGAAAAATATTGAGACCAAGCTGCAGTGAATGGGGAACCAGGAGACTAGCAGTTGAGGCCTCTAAACTTGGGACATTTTCAGATTTCTCTTTTCTAAGATGTCTCTGACTCCAAATGTCTGTGAGGTAAAACTCTTGGTTGAAGATGAAAACTTCTAATGGAATAAAAATTGAGTCCATGGATTTGAAAGGTACATTGAGTTGGAACTGACAGGACCCATCCACCAAGTGGATGGAGGGGTGAGAAAGAAGAAAAGCTAGTAGATAACTAGGAGAGATCTGAAGATTAGAAATTGAGGGACAGCAGGATTAAGGCAAATGAAGAATTAGTGAAATGACTGGTGTATATTGAGGAATATTCACTGGAGAGTTTGAACACAGGCCTTATATTCATGAGAGACTGAAGCCCTTTGTCCTCTGATTTTCACCATCGTTATAGTAAAGTAAAGTAATATATATCATTAACAAGTAAATGAGTAACATTTTTAACCTTATAAGTGAAATTCTTAAAAAAAAAAGAGCTTGAGGAAGTTTCTAATAATGGTAAAATAAAAAAAATCATAAACATCAAGAATATTTACATTCATATACCTTCCTTCTGATATAAATTGAATTATTGTCCCAATTATTCAGTTTCTTACATTAGGATTATACATCCACATGCTGTGCTAGGTAATTTTACAGTGCCTGCACTGTGAGTGGAATATACTTCCCCATCCCACTAATGTTGAGCTTGGCCATGAAACTGCTTTGACTAATCAAACGCTAGTGTTTACATGATGTAACAGAAACTTTGCATGGCTTGGCTTGCTCTCTTGTGTACCTGTGATCTGCCACAAAAAGAATATACCATTCTATCTACTGCTCCTTCAACTGCACTTCAGACCTGAAATGTAATCAGAGGACTGCAGTGTAGCTCAAATCCAAAGAAGCCTAGCCTAGATTAGCTCTATTACACCTTGAGAGTATAAAAATAAAGTAACAATTAGCCACTGAGCATTTTATGGCTTGTTGTTGTTGTTATGCAGCATTAGTGTAGCAATAGCTGACTAATACGGGTTTTCCTTTACCTTAGAGTAAAGAAAACACAGGTGTGGGTTTTTTCCTTAAGAATATGGTTTTCTATAAAAGCATAATGTACTTGTAAAATGTATATATAATACTTTTGTGCAGTAAACCCCCCAAAGTTTAAGATGGTATCAACAGAGGACTCTATAAATCAAGGTCTTTGCAAATTCACCAACAAAGTTATAGCATTTCAATGAAAACTCATGCATGATTTTTAGTGAATATTAATAAGCCCATTCTAAACATTTATGTAGTATTCAAAAGAATAAGAACAGCCAAGACAATCTTGAAGACAATATTTTATTTCCTTTTATGCATGTATGGTGTATTTTATAATTTGAAAAATATTAAAATGAATAATAGAAATAATGAATAATAGAAATTATAGAACAGAAAAGAGATCTTAGAGATTAAACATATAATAACCAAAACAAAAAATGCAGCAGAAGCCTAAGACCAATAAAGATATTTCTTATGTAAAGAACAAATGTAGAAAGAGAATAAAAATATGAAATAAAAGTCGAGACAAAGACAATTAATCTGGGAGGTCCAACTAATAGAAATGAAAATGAGAAAATGAAAACAAAGAAATGGGAAAGAAGTAATCATTAAAAAAAAGCTAGAAAATATCCTCAAATTAAAGCAGAATATAAGTTTCAAAATTAACAGGACCTTGGGGATCTCAAGTCAAAGAATGAAAAAAGACCCACACTAATATCCTTTTGAAATTTTCCAACTCTGTGTATCATGTGATTTTCAAAAACATGAAGAGCTCCACAAGGGATTTTTTGGGGGAAGAAAATCTGAGAAAACATTAGACTTTGAAGGAAAAAAAAATGAGGATAAGACAACAACAAATGTAGAGGAGGAAACAAAAAGAAACATAATTTAAAATTTCAGGGTTAAAAACAAACCTGTCTGAAAAAGTTAAAGTCCAGAAAATATAAAGCAAATGTCAATCTAGAATGATTTCAAGCAATTAAGTTTAATACACAAAAAGAAAGAGAATCCATTTGAATACAGTAAAGTTTTTTCCCACCATATCCTAGGTTTTTGGGGGCGAACCCATATCCAAGTAGAACAGCACACTATGCTCCTCAGCATTAGACAGTACGTGTGGACTGTCAACGTTGTTCACATGTTTCCAACCTTTAGAGTCAATTTATAGAAAAGAAAAAAAAGGGAAGACTTGGTGGTGGATACAGAAAAAATACAAATATAAACAAGTTCATAGCTGACCACAGGGGGGAAGGAAAAGTTGAGGAAATGAGAAGTACTAATAACATGTCTTAAAAAATTAAGAGAATAGACCTGTTGAAAAAAAGAAATGAATTTTTAACTACATTAATAATAATAGAAAAAAGTTATAAAAGTTATAAAAGTAATAAAAGAACAAAATGAAAAATAGAAATGTCAGATGTTGAAAGAAGGGTTAGGAAAGATGGGGTAAGTTAAGGGGAACACATCCTCCATTTTCAGAGCAGGAGTCAAGGATACTGCTTTCAAGTTTACAGGCACGTGATGAAGAATTACTGAGTAGCACTCCAGCAGAAAAGAACTGAAAACCAACAGTTAGGAGTTGCCCTGAGAATTCGGTAAGAATGAAGGAATGACAAGGCAGAGAGAGTACTTTTTATTATAACTACCCTGTAACATGAGATTGTGATTAATTTAAAAAAAAAAGATTTTTAAAAGACTGACTCAGAATTCATGTCCCATGAAGCCACTAGCTGTACACTTAGAACAGCAACAAATAATAAAAAATTTTCATCTTAAAAAAATAAGTACCTAAAATGGAATGAAAAAAAGGCATCATCAGGAGAATGAATTAATTCAAATACCCAAATTTCACACTGTAAGAAAAAAAATGCAGGCATTGAATATGAAAGGAAAAAAGGGAAGAATATTAAGTAGCACAATATTATTTGTTAAATAAAAATAAGGCCTACACAGATATAAACAGTTTTTGCAAGTTTCATCATTATCACTCAGTACTTGTGACATCTGCATGCAGTATGTACTATTTAGACCACTTTCTCTTCGTTATTTTCTAAAAATAAGGTAGAGGAAACAAGCATTTGTTAAACACCTACCAGTTAAGTGTTTAAATATGTTTTTACTTGTTCTAAGGAATAAAATTTGATATTTGATATAATTTTACTACCATATCAACTCTAAAGAAATAGCACTAAGAGATTTATCTAAGGTTAGAAAATGATAGAGCAAGGGTTTATCTGGATCCCAAACTATTTCTCTTACCTTATACTACTATAGTCATTTTAGTGATTATTATTATACTTGGTCTACTAAATTATAATATCAAAATATTAATCTTAAAATACACACAACTGGGCACCTGGGTGGCTCAGTCAGCTGTGTCTGCCTTCAGCTCAGGTCATGATCCCAGGACCCTGGGATCTGCATCAGGCTCCCTGCTCTGTGGGGAGCCTACTTCTCCCTCTCCATCTGCCTGCCAGTCCCCCTGTTTGTGGTCACTCTCTCTCTCTCTCTGTCAAATAGGTAAATAAAATCTTTAAAAATACACACACACAACTGTACTATGTTTACCTATATCTTCCTTAGCTTCTGTGGTAGGCAAAATAATGGCCTTCCAAAAATGTCCTAATCCTTGGAAGCTCTGAATATGTTACTTTACATGGCAAAAGTGACTTTGAAGATGTGATTAAGTTGAGGATCTTAAAATAGGGTGAATATCCTAAATAAGCCAGGTGGGCCCAATGCAACCAGAGGGTCCTTAGAAGATGGAACACGGAGTCAGAGGGTCAGAAAAGGAGATGTGGTGATAGAAAACTGAGGTTAGATGATGGGATTGTTAGCTTTGAAGATGGAAGATGGAAGAAGGGGCCATGAGCCAAGGAGTGGAGAAAAACTCTAGAAGCTAGAAAAGGCAAGGAAATGTATTCTCCACCAGTCTCCAGAGCAATGCAGTCCTCCTGACTTCTTAAATTCAGTCCAAGAAGACTCCTTTGGGATTTCTTGTGTTATAAAATAATACCATATATAATAATATGTGTTATTTCAAGTCAGTTTGTGGTAATTTATTACAGCAGAAATAGGAAGCCAATTTAGAATCAGCTTCAGAATCAGAAAGATCTGGGCTTAAATCTTATTTCTGCTATGAGTTGGGGCAAGATTTTTAACCTCTATGAACGTCTGTCTCTTTACCTGCAAATTTGAAATTATAAAAAGCAAGTGGGGTGATCATTCATCTACAGTTAGAGCTCATTAATGGTTTAATACTATTATTAAGTACCAAGCACAGAAGAAAAATAAAGTTTGTAAGAAAAAAAAAAGGTTAAGATTGTTTTTTGCTTCCAAACTCCCAAAGTTAGCTAGCCAGTGATTCTTCATAACATATTGGCTACAAGTTGAAATATGAAGGAGGAAAACTGCTCCAATATTGAAACCACTTCATGATTTGAGCTCATTCACTGTACTCCTTTAATATCTAGCCTCTTTGGGGAAGAGGCAATATCCTTGACTGGCTATAAATTTATGAGTGTAGTTGCTTTTATGGCTCTGAATGTAATAGAACTTAAGTAAATACTGATAAGTTCTCTATTCTTCTGAGAAGTTTCCACCCACATAATATTGTCCTATCATTGGAAATCCCCACAGTTTTGATAAGAACGAAGGCAAGAACTCTTTTTTATATAATACTTGTCAATTAGAATCAGAACAGCATTCATCATTTTAGTTGGAAAGGCTAGGTGTTTTTTAAAAAACCCACTTGAAGTCTGTATAATGAAATTTTGCTTTTGTCTTTTGAGCACCTTCAGCTGGTCCTTGGGAGGTTAATGTTGACTTTCAAGTTTATTTTTTTCAAGCATCCCTTAACATGGTTTGCATTTATAGATTAAATGGTAAACTGGATTAAGGGAAATAAGTATTTTCTGTCACCACAGTCTGTCCACATAAATTGACTGTATCTGAAAACCATGTCCATCTTTTCAATCCAGGGATAGGTACAGCCTTCATTAACTAGGCCTGTAGGGAACTATAGTGGGAACTATGGTAACTCTTTCAAACCATTTAGATACCAGTTGTTTTTCAGGAATTCTTTGTGTTCACAGTGCATTTAAAGAGATTTTTCCTCAGATGCAATGGATTAAGCTTTCTGTGTACGGTATCATAACACTGCATGAGTTAATTACTATCCAAGGGGACTCACAACCAGGCGAATTCTCACTGAAAACCATAATTACTCTAAAAAGTATAAAATATGACTAAGAAAAAATGACTTACTACATAATTCCCCCTATTCCATAGTGTATGCTTTTTCACTGGTATGTCCATCCCTTTAAGACATGATTGATGTTATCTGAAAAACCACTCTTTAGGGAACTATTATTATTATTATTATTAATTATTATTATTATTTTAAGTGGGCTCCAGGGTCAAGCCCAATGCAGGCTTGAACTCAGGACCCCAAGATTAAGACCTGAACTGGGATCACGATTTGGACATTTAAACGACTGAGCCACCCAGGTGCCTCCAGGGAACCATTATTGATAACAACCAAAAGAAGATCTTGCAGATCTTACATGTTTATTTAGCCTTGGACTAAGTAAACTTTTGCTTTGGGCATTTCCTATCTGGAATGTGAGAATGAGTATCAGACATTATCAAACAGAAAGGTCCCCATATCTTGCATGAAGCTAATAGGTGTTCAATAAATGCTTATAGAGTTTCACATACATATATGACAGTATACATACGTACATACATACACATACACATATGAGTTAACATTCCAGAAATGAGGAGCTTTTCCAGACTGCTTCAGCATTCTGAAGATAAGTGCCTATCCATGCTGATATCACAGCATTAGTGTCTGTATCACTCCAATGGATAGGAGGTGTTATGGACTGAATATCTGTTTCCCCAAAATGTGTGTGCTGGAAACTTAATCCCAATTTGTTGGTATTTAGAGGTGAGGCCTTTGGAATGTAACTAGGTCACGAAGGTGGGGTCCTTATGAATGGGATTAGTGTCCTTATAAGAAGACAGCAGAGAGCTAGCTCTTTCTTTTTCTGCCATGTAAGGATACAGCAAGAAGTCGGCTGCCTGCAACCCAGAAGAGGGCTTTCAGCAGAGCCCGACCATGCTGCCACCATGATCCTGGACTTCCAGCCTCTACAACTGTAAGAAATAACTGTTTGTTGTTTAAGCCACCCAGTCTCTGGTAACTTGTTAGAACAGCTTGAACTAAGACAGGAGGCATGAATAAACATGTATGTGATTAAATGCATAAATGAACAAACATTTCCTGAATGAACATATGTATGAATTACTTACTTGATTTTACACAAGGACATAGCAGAGTTTACTTCTCTTTGCTTACACGAAGCCAAAGTACACAGTTCATTTATAAACACCACTACACAAGCAATATTTTGAAGGGAAGATTAGAATAAATATTTTATTACCCAGAATCCTATCACCCAACAAGACAACTATATTTTTTCATGTTCCTATTAGTTTCCTGATCATATTTTATATCATTTATTCATTTAGCACAGAGAAATCAGAATATTTTTTCTACATAATGAGAACAACTCAGGCACAACTTTAAAATTCTGCACATGTGTTAGGTTTCATATTCTTGACAGGCCACAGTGATCTCTCCTTCCTAAGAACGCATGACACTTTCTGAATATCCCACTGACTAGGGATATGGCCATATATTGTTACAAGACATACTTGCTATTATTGTTTAGCCCACATTCTATTCAATTTTATATGTCATTTGCCCAGCTACTATGAAGCTCCTTCCTATCCGGGAATAGGAATTTTGTCTCTTTATATAATCCCACCCTGCCTAGAAGAGTGAGGAAGATGATAGAGATGATGATAGATAGATAGATAGATAGATAGATAGATAGATAGATAGATGATAGATAAACAGACATTTGTTGAATGAGTGTTAAACAGATGCAGTCATTATAAGTGAATAAAAAATGAGAAAAATTTTAAAATGCCTAATATTTTATATTGTTGTATTTTGAATATAATTACAATAGCTTGTTTTATAAATTTTAACCACTTAAGATAGAAACCATTACTGTCCCTTAAAAAAACACATTTTAAGATAATCAACATTTTTTCATTAATATCATATCTGTTAAATAGTAGTTAAAAAAACAGAAAGTCATTAGGAAAATGAGTGCAAGAGTGATTATCATTATATTCTCTTTAGCTTTCACTTTTGATTTAAAAAGGATACATGAGATTAAAACTGTTCTTAACTTTGACCGAGTTACAATGCTGAAGCAACATGAACTCTGCCCCTTGAATGCCAACCTGTAAGTGGAGGTTATTGCTTCTTCCAATGAAGGTATAAATTCGATTAAATATATGTACCACATGTATCAGGCATTTAGGAAATGAAGAAAGAAGACACAATTCCTCCATCATCTCACTCCTATATGTATGTGCCTAAACACATGTGCATTTTTAAGTATGTAAAAATACTTGCAAAGTATATATAGATTTGTTGGTTTTTTTTTAAAGATATAGCAGGTCTTCATCCTATATACTACATCTGTCACAAACTCATTCTGATAATTCCTCAGGAAGGAGAACCTAATTTCTGCAGCCCTAATGGCAAGTTTTTATTTTCTTAAAAATTTTAACTATCTAATAATGAATGCTTCCTTCCCATGGTCACTCCTCTCAGTTAATTAATCATCCCATCTTGAATCAAGCCTAGTGCTGATGCCAGGCTCCCCCATGAAGCTGCTTAGGGTCCATGAGCTCAGGGCCATCTCTCTCTCTCTTTTTTTTTAAAGATTTTATTTACTTATTCGACAGAGATAGAGACAGCCAGTGAGAGAGGGAACGCAAGCAGGGGGAGTGGGACAGGAAGAAGCAGGCTCATAGCGGAGGAGCCTGATGTGGCGCTCGATCCCGGAACGCCGGGATCACGCCCTGAGCCGAAGGCAGACGCTTAACCGCTGTGCCACCCAGGCGCCCCAGGGCCATCTCTTGAGCTCACAACTCAGTTCACTTTGACGACCAATCTAATTTCACCTACAGATGCTCTTTCTAACCACTCCTACCAGCAAATCAAGCCCTTACTCCATCAGATCTTAGATCCTGCCTCCTCATCTCCAGAAAGGAGCCTACTGTGCCCTATAGTAATGCTCCTAAGAGTAAATACCCCTTTGCTGAGCAAGACCTGAGCAGCCACCAACCCTACCGCCACCACTCCTTCACCCCAGATGTTCCGCAGACCTTCTCAAGGTGTTCTCTAGCGCACACAGAAGGTCCACCCATTAGATTCAGTGTTGTATGTGATGCTCTATGGAAGTTTCAACCTTTCTAAGAATTCACCTCTTTCCTCAAATAATTCATAGTAAACTTGAAAGGAATGGCTTCAGAGTCATGTAAACCCAGGTTTCAATTCTGGCTCTGCTACTTGTTGTCTCATTCTGGACAACTTCAGTTTATTCACTTCAAGAAAGATTTACTTCAGGAGTATAGTGAGGGATAGGCATAAAATATATGGCCCCTAGTAGGCATCAACTTCCCTTCTATCTTAAGGCCAAGAAAGGAGACCATATAAAGCTGCCTGATAAATCACTGCTACCTTATTCTGCTGAAAAAGGGGAAGAGTGGTGGGAGTTAATACACATCCTCATCTTCTTTCCCGCAGATGAACAGACATGTAAGAGATACGGTTCTTAATCATGAAAACTGATGCACGTGTATTCTCTTTACACCTAGCCTGCAGAATAGTCCATTGTTATTAATACGGAGCCTTGGAATCTGCTCTGAATACTTCATATCCCTGGCAAATGACTAAACTAATTAGTCAATGGATCTGTTCTGGATATATCAGACTTAATAAATATTTTTAAAAATTAACTGCTTAAAATATATTCTTTATTTCATATGGCTTTTTATAGAGTGTTAATTTTACCTTCACAATACCAGGAAGAGATTTCAGTTACCATCCTGGTAAGAACTATATGTCTTACACTTTCTAAGGAAATACTGAAGTCAATTCTTTATACTTTTTTTTTTTTTTTTTTTTTAAGAGTGAGAGCACACGTGAGGAGCAAGTGGTGGGTAGGGGGGAGACAGAAGGAGAGGGAAAGAGAGAATGTTAAGCAGGCTCCATGCCCAGCGTGGTATGCTTCATTTTGTTTAAAAAAGGAATTAGGCCTAAAAGTGGCCCAAATAAGATAGAATAGCAAATAAACTTGAAATGAAAACTAAGTAATGCAATAAAACACAGAAAGAGTTACATTTTTCACAGGACTGTGCTTTCAATGAAAGAGAAAAAAGATTTTTAAAAAATCTTGGGTCATCTGGGTGGCTCAGTCGGTTAAGTATCCAACTCTTGATTTCAGCTTAAGTCATGATCTCATGGTTGTGGGATCAAGCCCCAAGTCAGGCTCTACAGCCAACTTAAGATTTTCTCCTTCTGCTTTTGCCCCTCCCTCCCTAAACCTCAAGTATACAAATCAGCAAATTCTTGTAGTAACCTCATAAGTCCCTTCTTGAGTTGTGTTACAGATCATACCACCCTCAAACATTTGTAATCTCATTCTTAGTAGGTGCTCAATATATTCAACATTAACTCTATACATTTCTATTTCCTCATAGTGTTTATGTTGAATTTTGAATAATTCAACTAAGATCTTACACAGAAAATAAGATCTCCAAAGTGTAGAAAATGAGCCTTTTAGATACATGAGGCTGTGGACAGGTTTGTAAAGTTTTGTGTACTTTTAGACAAAGAAGTCCTGGATAAGGAGTAGATTTTATGGTTCCCATAACCACTTAGTCAATAATGTTCACTAGATAGAAAAGTCCATACAACTCATTGTAACCAGTTCTGACTTAGAATACCTAACTCCACAGAGCTATAACCATATTCAATCAAGACACTTTTTTTTTTTTGCTTTTGTTTTGGTTTAGTTTTTTCAAGATAAGGTTAAATCAGTTTGCACACAGAAAATATGCAAACATTCCAACTACTAGTATTTTTTTAAAGATTTATTTATTTATTCAAGAGGGGAGGGGGCAGAGGGAGAGAATCCTCAAGCAGATTCCCCGCATAGCGCAGAGCTTGACATGGGGCTTGATCCCACAGCTCATGAGATCATAACATAACATAAATGTTATGTTCTCAAAAACCACATTTCGTATTCTCAAATAATGTTGTAATCTGTTATCCAATTCTTAGGAAGTCAATCTCCTAAAAACTTAGTGTTTTATTGTTTTGAAGGTTGATATATTTAACTTGAAAGATGAGTTACTTGTTTCGGTTTTGAAGAGATAGGAAAATGCATTTCAGGACTATGTTATTTGCACAAAATGCATGGGTGTGGGAGCAATAGGGAAGGACTCAAGACCTATATCTCAATTTTTATATATGGTTGACAATCTTATTCCCTACAAAATGCTAACGTTTATAGTGATATGCATATATACAAGTGTTTCTAAGTAGCTTGATTTTTTTTTTTTAATTTTACTTAACATACAGCGCAATACTGGTTTCTGGAGAATTCAGTGATTCATCACTTACATACAATACCCTTGCTCATCACAAAAAGTGCCCTCCTTAACAGTTTTTTTTTTTTTTTAAGATTTTATGTATTTATTTGAGAGAGTGAGAGAGAGCACAAGAAGGGGGAGGTATGGAGGAAGAGGGAGAAGGAGGCTCCCACTGAGCAAGGAGCCTGATGCGGGGCTTGATCCCAGGACCCTGGATCATGACCTGAACCAAAGGCAGATGAATACTGACTGAGCCACCCAGGTGCCCCAATAGTTTGATTCTCTGTAGCAGCATTTTATTTTACAATTCTTTTCATTCTGTCAAAAAATAGGTGTTTCATGATGCAGTATCATGATGCAGTATCATGATGCAGTAAAGCAAGTTCTCCCCTATGCACTGGAGCTAGAGCAGTGAATAAAGAGGACGAAGTCCCTGCCTTCATAGACCTCATTCTTGCAAGCAAGAGGAGCACTATAAAATACATATATCAAAATGTCAGTGACAGCTAAGTACAACTAAGAGGGATAAAACAAGATGAGATGATAGCATGATTAGGGCTATTTTTGATAGGCTGATTAGATAAGAGGTCTCTAAGAATTTAACGTTTAGGAAAAGACCTAGCAAAAATAATAACTGGGGAGAAGAGGGCTTCTGTGGAGGGCACAGCAGCAGCAAGACCAAAGCACCAACAATTTGCGAATTCCAGAAACTTCAGGTAGGCCGATGTGACTGGAGGAACGAGAGAGTAGGTGAGGATGTACTAGCCAATGTACTCATTAAAAAAAAAAAAAAAAACATAAAACATTAAGATCAGAAATATGAAATAACTTGCCCTGATTGAGGCAGATCAATCACTTAATTCCAGGACCCCCAATCAATGTTATTATTTCCTGTGCTATTTTGCTTCCAGCAAGGAACAAAACAGACATAACCTACAGTCCTGGAACAAGGAATCAGGCTGCAGATATTAGAACAGGCTGGTGGTGTAAGGTATAGAAAGCTTAACTTCAAGAGGCCTGACAGTATTGCTACCCTATTGCGTACGATCATTTAATCCCTCAATGTTCCATCTGAACATTAAAATCCCTATATAATCATTCATTTCTTTATTAATTCACTCTAAACATATCAAAGGCCTAATAGGGAGTAGGAAATGTGATTAAGAATTATAATGAATAATAACTGAATGTGCCTTCATAGATCCCTCATTCAAGTGGAAAGCAAACCTATGGACATATCATTCAAGATAATGTAAGATCAATAAATAAGCAGAACCAGTACTATGAAAATATAAAGCCAGGAAAATTAGGGAATGAAGACACATGATCACGCCGGGTCTCTAATATTTTATTCTGTCAGTCATTACATAATACTCTACGTATCTTGTGAGAAAACAATATTGCATAAATTCCCATCATAAAGTCTAAACATTTTTTGGCAGACATTGGCTATACTGGGTTCTTCTCTCTTTCTTGTAACAATCCCTGTAATTTCAAATTATTTTTCTAATAATAAGTCATGTGCTCAGAAATCTTCACAGGTCATGAATTTCTTCATTGGTAACAATAATAATGGATGGAAATAATTTAACCTAGGTGCGTGGCCTAGGACTCAAAAATGAGACATGTGCATAGGGAAACTATGCATATTCTTCTTTCTCTAAACATTTAAAATGTAAAGTCAGGTTTTTCAGCATAATTTTAGAGGAAAGAAACTTGAAAAGCTCAAACATATAAATGGTGGCATGTGTCTTCATTAACAACTGCTTTGGATACTTTACAGCTGCGAATCTAGCTTTTGAAGGTTTGAATAAGCCCAAGTATAAGAAAGGAGCCCAACCAGTGATAAGCTGTGTGCTGAGGCTCACATGATGAAACTCTAGATAAGAGACTAATTGTAGGAGCAGTTCATTGAACTCAAGGGCGAATTAAGCTGAACCCAATAACTCCACCTTGAAGCAGTCATTCTCTATACAGTATATGCCATCCCTCGTTAAGGAATGGTCAAATCATTTTGTATGATTTCATCTTTTCTTAATTCTTTCAGATTTCTTATATGGCCCGTAGTATGGTCTATTGGGAGAATGCTCCGTGTTTATTTGCATGATCATCATTTCTCTTTCTTTGTCTTGGGGAATATTTCCGTTTTTTGAAGTCTACATTATATGGTATTGAAATACCACACTGGTTTTTTTTTTTTAATTATTGTCCACATAGTAGGCCTTTTAAATCATTTTTGGTTTTAATAATTGGTGAAACAAAGAAACAAAGAAAACATGCAGAACTCTAAGAATAATTCTGAGTCAGAAAATTAAGATTTTTGATGAATTCAAAAGTAAAATGTTGAATTTTAGGTTGCATCTGTGACAAAGAAAACTTACCAATGTTCCAAATGGAAACAAGAAAAGTCAGTTCCTACAATCTCCACCTTCCTCGACCTGAAATAATGTATCATAAAGATGGAAACAATGTCATTACCATTCTAATAGAGGGAATCAGTAAAATCAAATATGTCTTAACATAAATGCTATGTTACAAAGGGTTTATGATTACTTTGTAATTACTGAGTAACAAATCTTCCATTTGAACATTAAAGTTCAATTTGACTGGTCATATTGTGACCAGTAGCCCAAATTTGCACAGGACAGTGTCAGTCTGACTGTTGCCCAAGCATAATTAATAATAGCTTCCCTTGCTACTCTCAAAGGTTTCCTGATTTGGAAGATAAGTTACATTTGGAATATTGTCACCTTTCTCAAGACTTAAAATAGTGTGATGGGGCGCCTGGCTGGCTCAGTCGGTAGAGCATGTGACCCTTGATCTTGGGGCTGTGAGCTCAAGCCCCATGTTGGGCAAAGAGCTTACATTAAAAAAACATGTATATTGTGACAAAGAATAACTAAATTTAATATCAGAGAGAAAAAGGATAAAAAGTTAGAATTTACTTCTTTTGAAATAACATTTGATGAACAATTTTGAATGCTTTTCTTTTTATTTTATTTTATTTTTTAATTTTTTATTAAAGATTTTATTTATTTATTCGACAGAGATAGAGACAGCCAGTGAGAGAGGGAACACAAGCAGGGGGAGTGGGAGAGGAAGAAGCAGGCTCACAGTGGAGGAGCCTGATGTGGGGCTCGATCCCATAACGCCCGGATCACGCCCTGAGCCGAAGGCAGACGCTTAACCGCTGTGCCACCCAGGCGCCCCTCGAATGCTTTTCATGTCACTGACCCACTCTACTGTAAGCTACAACTGAATGTTCAATTAACTAAGCTGAAATCTTATTGGTATTGTGCCACACGCTAAAATAAAAAGGACTTTGGAAATATGCCCTTACTGGCAGAAATTAAAACCAAAAAGAAAATAAAGTGGCCTACCAATGGGCATATAGGACTAAAAGCTAACAAAAAAGAAATATAAAAACAGCCACATGAAAAGACACGCATATGCTAGGAAAATGCACTCATTATTTCAGTAACATGTCTATATAGAGAGAACAAATTCTATCTACATTTAATTTAATCGGTTTTTCTTAAAATGTTAGTTCTTGTTTGATTAACATTTTAGGCATTATTAACACTGGAAAATAAGAGGTTTAATAGTTAGCCTAGTTTTTAGTTATTAATTTTTAATTATTAACTTGATATTTGAATACAAACAAAATATATACCCAAACAAAATATATGCCAATTATTAAAAATTTTGTAAACTATAGAAACCTACAAAAAAGCCCTATAATTTTATCATCCAAAGTACCATTTTAATATATTCTTACATTAGATAGTTACGAATGTATGTATGTGCATATACATTTTATATGTACATATACATACGCTTAAATGTATATTAAATGTGTAATATACATTATTCTCTCTATATAGATTATCCTCTATTTGGAGTGTTTTCAATCTTTTATTTTTACACAGTATGATGTCCTGAGCATTGTGCTATACCATTATTATTTGAAAACATTATTTTAATGGCTGGATAATACATAAACTGTATTGACTTTGATCATATTGCTAATTAACTTAAAAGAGAAAAAAAGTCTTAGAACTGGGATAGTTTAGTCAGATGATATGAATTTCTTTATAGATTTTGACCCACAGTGTCAGTGCACCCTCCACAAAAGCGGTCTTATTTTCACTATCCACTAGTGAAGAGCACAGGCTTTGAACAGGAGTGCCTACAATGGAGTCACTAACTGCATACTTTAGTCGTTAAACTCTTTACAACTCAGATACTCATTTGGAAAGTGGTGACAATAAATGCTTGAGTTTATATTAGAACCCAAGAATGTTGGACACATATTAAAACTGCAACAATTATTACTGTACCCACTAGTAACAGTATAATGCCAACACTGGATATTGTATTTTTGTTCTTTGATAATAACAATTTCTATCATTTATTATAAAATTTAAAGTAATTTTGAACTTATCTGACTACAGTTCGGCAGAGACAACTAGCAGTTCCCTTAGATATGTTCCTCCTTCCATGGCAAGAGATAAGTAATTGGGCACTTTAGAATTGAAGGTCACATTTCTCAGCCACCCTTGCAGCTGGGAGTTGCCATATATCTAAGTTTTCACCGATGGAATGTGATCGTAAGTGATGCTTCCTACTTATGGGCCTCGGCTTGGAGATATTGTGCATGAAATCTTCCATGCTCCCTCCTTCCTGTAAGCTGGAATACAGATGTGCTTGTGATGTAGGCTCAACCAGGCACAGCAAGACTATGCCCTAGGGCAAGGGTCATAAAATGACAGAGCTGACTGTTTTGTAAATAAAGATTTTTTGGAACACAGTGATACCCATTTGTTTATGAATTGTCCGTGGCCACTTTCACCCTACAACTGCAGAGCTGAGTAACTTCAACAGACATCAGATGGCCCCCAAATCCTACAATACTTGCTATCTAGCCCTTTACAGAAAATGCTGCCAACAGCTGCTCCAGGAGATAGCAAAGCCATATGAGAGAAACAACCTGAGACCCCAGAGGACCATGTGAAACACAAATAATCATTCAACCTAGACCAGGGACTTAGGGATTGTTAAGTGGGAAGGAAATACAGGCGCCTGGGTGGCTCAGTCATTAAGCAGCTGCCTTCAGCTCAGGTTGTGATCCCAGAGTCCTGGGATAGAGCCCCAAATTAGGCTCCTCCGCTGGGAGACTGCTTCTTCCTCTCCCACTCCCCCTGCCTGTGTTCCCTCTCTCGCTGGCTGTCTTTCTCTCTGTCAAATAAATAAATAAAATCTTTTTTTTAAAAAGTGGGAAGGAAATAAACTACGTTATTGTAGCAACCCTTTGGGGCCATTTAGTTCTAGCAGCATAATTTTCATCCTGACTAATACACCAGGAAAGCTGAGTTTTTATGAAGTTATGCTGTTTAAGTATGTCATTTTTACCTTGAAGTTGGAGAATTTTTCTTCTTCATTTATGAAGTTTTGGTATGTTAGAGATTTAAAGCTATGTCTGTAATATTTATGGAAAGTAATGTCCATAGATTATTTGATTTTTAGGTTAATGATGTTTCTATAAAATTTTTAAAATATTTCTCTTCTAACATATCTATCATTACTTCCTGTTATGGTTTCTTTTATTGTTTTACAATTATAGTTTCCTTTTTCCAAGACCAGGTAGATATTTCTTTTTTGTGTTTTTTTAATCATATTTATATTTTACTCATCTTTTTTCATTCCAAACAGCATCTAGCAGTATTTATAGTTTCCTCATAGATGTGTTATAATTACTTACACATCATAACATATATTCAGAATTATATTATATAATCACATATTATAAATTTATAAACATTACGATTTCAGAGCTTTTATATTGTTCCATTCTTCTATTCTTCTTTTCTCAAAGTAGTATCATAGAGCTTTAATTAGTATAGTTTTAGAATTCAAGTAATATTCAGTATGTCAAGTCATTCTTATTCATTCATATTTAGTCTTTAACTTTTGGGGGAATAGGGGTGCTTTTCAAAAATTCTATTTTGTCAGGTGAGAAATATAAAATAAATTATAATTTATTTAATTTATTTATCACAACCACAGAGAAAGATTGACATAGACAGATATTCATAATACAGGTGAAAAAAAATTACACTACAACATTACATATACCATATGTTCTCAATTCCAAAGTAAACCTGAAAATAATCTAATGTCATAGAGGTCTTCATTACAGTAAGGCTAAGACAAGTAATTTTTATCTTAGTTACTAATCCTATTGGTATTTTCATTTTAGATACTAGAAAATTGGATAATGCAGTTAAAATCATGAGGTCAATAAGTAGGAGAGCCTGAGATTCAGCACCCCTGCTCTCTGTCATGATCTCCAGTTACAGTGATCTCATGGAATGCAGGCATTTTATTATATATTTTATTCCAGAACACCTGAAAAACCATAATTTTATGTTGTTATGATCAAATCCTTATATTGAAACTCAGTATGCAATAATGACCTCCTATCCTTCAGAGACCTTAAGATATGTATATTAATTTTTGAATTTTATTTTGTTTATTTTTCTGATTGGAATTGGAACAAATGTATAGAATTCACATGAACTAGAAGCTTTTAATTCTGAGTCTTTCCAAGCAGGACTGTCTTTACAAGTTTTTCAAAAAGTCCTATTTTTAGTCTTACATATTTATAATTTTAATAATTTATTATGAAACCTTTGATGCATACAAAATAGCATCTAGTATCTGTTCAGTTTAAATATGATGAAACAAATATCCACATGCCCAGTACTTAGTTTATGAAGTAGAACATGAACAGTGACTTTGAAGGCCTCTGGATATCATTCCTTGATTGAATCACACTCCTAGAGCTAATTACTATCCTATGCTAATAATTCCTTACATTACTTTGAGTTTTACCACATATCTATAAACTAATAACAATGTATTATTTGGTTGTTTCTGTTTGGACTTTATATAAATGAAAATATTACTATAATGTATTCTTCTTTGATTTTTTTTAACTGAACTTTGTGTTTATCAGATTTATTTAAGTTGATGGATAGAGGAGTGACTTATTTTCTCTGTTTTATAATAAATCACCACATGAACATACCACAATGCATTTATCCATTCCACTATTAATAGACGTTTGGGTATTTCCAATATTTGCTTTTACAAACAGTGCTGCTATAAATATTCTGGCGTATGTTTCCAGGTGCACATATCAACATGTGGTTTGTGGACCTGAGCCAGTCCATGAACTGTTTGTTATAAGTCCATGATGGGATAAGTACAGAAATGGAGGGTATTTAGAAGCTTTAATAGTAATTGGATTTTGCTGTAATATCCAAGCTCAGAATCAGCCAACTCATCTCATTTAACAGGGCTTCACCAGTCTGATGGTGTTGAACTCAGGTAAGTCACACTACAGCAAAAACCACATATGAGTCATGCGCAGTTACAACCATGTGATATTTTCAAGATTACATTGGTAACTGTAATCCAAAACTGCATAAAAGTTGGGGAAAACTGAAATACATATGTATTTTATAAATATCTGTACATTCTTTTCATTTGTAAATAAGCCTATTTTTAAAATTTATCACTTAACATTATAGCTAAATTAGAGAAGTAAAATTTGTGTAATTTATTTTTAATGCCCAATTTATTGACAGCAATATAAGCTTCAAATGATTTTTTGTTGTTAAGACAAAACATACCTGCGAGAATGTAGTAGTACCAGTAAGCAAAATAAAGATAAAAGAAGTGATTTCAAATAAATGGAAACTAAAATATTGAAACTACCTATGTATTCAATCTAAGATGTTGGTTGAATATACTGTGATGCATTCACACAATGGAAAATTCTGCAAAAAAAGAATGGAAAAGGTTTTTGAGAAATGAAAGAAAATCTCAAGAGATATCATGGGGGCTTAGGGGGGAATCAAAATGCAGAAAGCATATATAATAGCCTCATTTGTGAAAGAAGGAAATATAAATTAATATACATATATCTTCTAATCATGGCAAAAAAAAATCCCAGTGAAGTTGGTTACATGAGAGGGGCATAGAGTGGAATGTGCGGGGGGGGGGGGGGGGGGGGGGGGGG
>NW_024427107.1:24860486-24873737 GCF_017311325.1 Ursus maritimus | reverse complement strand
GGCGTGGCTTCTGTAAGGACTCTTTTTTTATATATAGTTTTTACTTCTGAAAGCATAACATACATTGGAAAAATAAAATAATTAAGAACAAGAAGCAGAAAAACAACAACAACAAAAACCCACAAAACAAAAATACCCTGAAAGCAAGGTGAAACAAATGTAGTTAAATTCTATTTCAAATGAGCGTCATAACCTTACTGGAGGAGAAGGAAAGAAGGAAAAGAAGAGAGAAAGGGGGAGAAAAGGGAACAAAGAGAGGGAAGGNGGGAAAGAGGAAAATTTCAAAACTAGGATTCCTTTGCCCCGGATCTTTCAAGAAGCCCTGCTCTGAGGTACACTTAGCAGTGGAACTGCTGGCTTACAGTTCTTGCTGAATTTCACCATTAATTCCAAACAGTTTTCTGAAGCATCGTACATCTACAGCATCTGCCAGTTCTAGTTGCTCAGTAATGCTGATATTGCCATTTATTCCCGGAAATAAGGTGAGATATAACATTCGCTGTGGTTTAAATCTGCCTTTCCAGTGATACAAATTAGGGTCAGCATATTTACAATTTTTTCTTGGCTATCTTGATTTCTTTTCTATGAAATGACTATCTATGTTTTACCCCCACTTTTTTATTGGTTGCTTGTCCTTTCTTCTTAACTAACCAAGCTTTTATATATTTTAGATTCTAAATTCGGTTGATCATGGGCAATGCAAACATTTTATTCCAGCTTTTGGAACTGTCATTTCACTCTCCCAGTGTCTTTTGATGGAGGAAGCCCTGAATTTGAATGAAGCGAAATTTATCAAACTATCTCTAAGGTTGTGCTTCTTTTTAAACATAATCCTTTCACAGAAAGAGATCAGAAACATTCTATTATGTCCCCTTTTAAATTTATTAATCCAATTGGAATTAACTTTTATGTTAAGTGTGAGGTGGGGTCCAGTTTTATCTTTTCCATATTAATTGCTAATTTTCCCAACACTTTTTGCTAGAGGACTAAGCTCCCTCTACTGATCTGCAATGCTCAGAGAACAAGTTTCCATATACGTGTGGGTTGTTTATGAGCTAAGCACTCTGTTCCAGCAATCTATTTCTGAACTAGCACACTGCAATAATTTTAATAGGTTTAAAATAGATCTTGATATCTGATAGGGCAAGAAGTGCTTCCTTATACTACTTTTTCAGAAGTGAATTAGCAATTTTTGTCCTTTTGATCTATGAATGTTGAAATAAGGTAGTCAGCTTTCATGAAAAGTCTTGTTGAGACTTGATAGGAATTACATTAAATCATGCAACAATTGGAGGAAAATGGTCCTTTTAAAGATAGCGTCTTCTTATCTACAGTGCGATTCTCCAATTATTTGGGTATATTTTACTGTTTTTCAATACAATTTTATAATTTCCATTAAAAAATTTTCATGATTTTCATTATTCTTAGATACCTTATAATTCATGTTGCTATTAAAATAGAACATTTCTCCAAGTTAAAATATTAACTAAATATTAATATGTGGAATTATACTTGAATTTTGTTATTTTGATTTTATGGTCAAAAAAGACCTAATAATTTGTTGATGCGCCTGGGTGGCTCAGTTGGTTAAAGCCTTCAAATCTTGATTTCCCCTTGGGTCATGACCTTGGGGGTCCTTAGATGGAGCGCCATGGAGATGTGACAGGCTCCACACTCAGCGGGGAGTCTGCCTAAAATTCTCTCTCTCTCCCTCTGACCCTCCCCACCCTTCATTCACTCTCTCTCTCTAAAATAAATAAATAAATCTTTTAAAAAAATGACTAATAATTTGTAGATTTTTTTCCTAGGTGGGAAATCATGGCATCTACATAAATCAAAATTTGTTACCTCCTCTCAAAGCTAAATAACTTTCTTTCCTTTCCTTCCCCCTTCCCTCCCTCCCTCTCTGTCACATTATCATTTCTGGAATATCTTATTGCTTATACAGGTCATGCCTATTCATTGGGATAATGAAATATCCCATGGCTACACAAAGCCATGACTACGAGGAAGCAAGGATCACTGGGGGCTCATCTCAGAGGCTGGCTACCACATGGAACAACATTTTTTAGATTTTCTTTATCTGCTATTTAAATAGTAAATTTTTTATATTTTTTTGGTTATCAATTATTTGGTATATCTTTCCCAATTTTTACTTTCAACATTTTCTGTATTCTTCAGTTTAAGAGTTTTTCTATAGAACTGGGATTTGTTTTATTTTATTTTCTGCCTAATAATCTCTTTTAACTGGAAACTTTAATCCATCCACATTTATAATAATTACTGCTGTGTTTGGATTTGTTTCTACCATCTACTACTACCCTCTGTCTTTTATTTCTTTCTTTCTTTTTTTTTTTTTTTTTGGTCTTTCTTCATCTTGATCAATGTTCAGTGATTTAGCTATAATAAAGTGTTTGTTGATTATACTATACTGTATTATTGTCTTGAGATTTGTTTTGCTTTGTGAATATGAAGATCAGTGTCTTTCATCAGTTCAAAATCTATTTTAGCCATCATCACTGAATATTTCTCATCCCTATTTTCTCTCTTCCCTCTATCTGGCTGTCCAGTTAGTTCTCTTTTTATCCTCCACATCTCTTAAAGTCTCTTTCATATTTCCTAGCTGTCTGTTCTATATCCTTTGTATTTTCTTCAGATCTTCTATTTCAAAAAATTCCCATTTCAGCTGTGTTTCCTCTGTTGTATAATCGATAAAATGAATTTCAACTATCATTTGTTATTTTTTTTTAATCTCTCAAACTAAAGTTTGGTTCTTTTTTCAAAGTACACTTGCTTTTAGTCTCTTGTCTTTGACTACATTTTAGATAATCTATATTATTTTTTGACATATTGAATATAATTAATTTATATCTTATAAATGAAAGTTCCAGTAGCTACAATGTTTTTGGACTTGCTTCTGGTGTTTGTTTTTCCAAATAAATTTATGCTTTGTTCTACCATATTTAGTGCTGATTTTTAATACGATCTCATGCCCTTTGAAATTCTATCTGTAAGAATTATTTAAGGCCTTGACTTAAAGTACCTTTCTTTCTGTGGGATTTTTGCTTGCTTCTGCAAAGTACTTGGGGAAATTATCAGCCTTACAACTGAAATTTATTTTTAGATGTGAATTTGAATTACATGAGGGTGAAGTTAGGAATTTTCTTCAGGTAAAACTTTCCTTTACTCACACTGCACCAGAACCAAGACCAAGAAAAGTAACTATCCCACTCTCCTTCCAGAGCATACTCATCCTCTCTCTCCCACCTCTTTCATATCTGTTTTATTCGTTTAACTGAATTCACAATAAGAGTTGCCTTCCAGAGATCCTATTTATGCGGAAAGTTTTCCAGTACAATCTAACCAATTTTTGCCAGCCAAAGCTGGTTTTTTTTTTGTTTATCAAAAATGTTCTCAAATTGTAAACTGTATACCATGAGGAACCGCCAAATATCCCAGAAGGTTGCTAACTTCTCTTGATTTGCGATTTCATGGTGTTCATGTACTCTTAAAATTCCCTTTACTTTCCCACCAACTCAGCTATACAATTAATCTTTTTAAAAAATAAATTTTTCAAAAACTATATTCTGTTGGCATTTTTTAGTTTTTACTAATGGGAAGATTTCTCTAGATATACAGTCCACCGTATGGTCAGAAATTAAAGGGAAGAATGACTATGGGATTTCTGGTTTGAAGAGAACAATGAAATGTTATGATTCTAGCCTTACATCTTAGACTCAGGAAGGCCCATATCAGCCTTCCCTGTCAAAGGGGACACACAGAGCTACTCTTCAAATCATTACACCTGTATGAAATGTCAAGATCTTCACTAATTCTGGAACAAGCCTAACATTAGACACCACTTGCTTCGTTACTGAGAGAGGGTATTATTTTAACCATGGTGAGCAGCAAAGAACCAATAATCCTCCACTATGTTAAACTGAGAGTCAGAGATTCCTATGGTAGAAGGAAGAGATGACGACTGGAAATTGAAATGCAAGAGAGAGACAAAGATTTCCTTTATATTCATATGTCTGTCTGTTGTCTAAAAAAGGAGGGAGAAAAAAAATGGTCTTATACCATATTGAACATTCAGTTCAAGACATCATGCAAACCGTACAGAAACACACTTTTGAAAGATGGTCTAAATTCTATCAGTCTCTGCACTCAGAGGTCTAATATGCACACACTTAATATGTACAAATACGAACAGACAATGCAGAGTCCCTTTAACCTATGGTCTTCCTCTGTTCCCTCTCTCAGTTACGAGTACCACCAGCCATTCATTTAGGCAAGCTAGAAACTTGGAAATCATTCTTGAGGTATCTCTTACTCTCTCCCCAAATCCACTTCATTACCAAATCCCCTACATTTTGTCCTCAAAATTTTTCTGAAATCAATCTATATCTTCTCATCCCCTCTACCAGTACCTTCGTCCAAGCTTTCATAATGTGTTACCTGGACTACTAAAATAGTCGCTCTGCCGGTCTCCCCTCTCTACCTTTGCCCCTACCCAGCTGCAGCCAGAGTGATATATTCAAAATGTAAATTTGTTCGCATCATCTCCCTACTTCAAACATCTCTATAGCTTCTCATCACTCTGGGAAAACACAAAAGTCTTAGTATTAACTATCAGATCCATGTTTTGATCTCACCTACCTCTCGAATAATATTCTTCCCAATACTCGTTTCCCTCTTTGCACCAATACATTGTCCTTCTTTCTTTTCTTCATATTCACAGTGCTCCTTCCTGCACCACAAAGCCTAGATCAGTTTCCCTACAAGAAATACTCTTACCTTTCTTCCTTCTTTTCCAAGTTAGTTTCCACTCATTATTTACATATTAGCTCAATTCCCACTTTCTCAGTGAAACTCCTTCTGCACTTCCTTGATTAGATCGTATCACCTATTGCAAAGCCTTATGGTACCAGTACTCCTCTTTCAATAAGCCTAGAGTAATTGCAATTATTGAATTAATGTCTACCTTTACTCTAGCTGAAAGCTCCATGAATACAAGGATATTACCTAACACCCTCGTGCCCCTAAGAGCAGTTTATTTCGTTAAATTGTAAAATATATCAGAAAAGGAAGCATGCATATGATGTACTTGTACAGGTTAAATATTAATAATAAATGAAACACTGAATAACATTACCCAAGTAAAGAAAGAGCACATTGACAGCCTGTGGAAGCCTCTTTTGTGCCTTTCTACAATCATACATCCACCTGCCAGGTATATGGCCAAATAATTAACTATTAACATGAAATTTTGATCATTATTCCCACTCTTACCTTCACAGAATATAATTAAGTACGTTAATATTTACATATTATGTAAAAAAGTGCTTAGAGTTTCTAGTTTTTGAAAATATATAAAAGAAATCATACTCAATATATCCTTCTCTGATTTGCTTCTTTCACTCAATGATATGTGTCTGAGATTCAACCACGTTGATGGCATACCTCAGGTTCATTCATTCTTACTCCCATATAATGTCCTATTGTATGAGTGAAAAGCAATGTCCTATTTTTGTTCTAGTGACAGACACTGGGAGAGTTTGTTGATTTCTGCTAGTAGGTATGTTGTACATGACTCCTCATATACATGTGCAAGTGCCTGGCTAGAATATACAGCTAGGGAAANAGCCGCTGGCTTAAAGTACCACACAAATCTTCAGAGATCATTTATATTAATAAATTGTGAATGATATTTTTTTGCTATACATATGTATATACTGAAGTATTATATAAATTTTATTCATTTTCTACATTTTTTTCAATAAACCTATTATCTAAATCAAAGGATATGCTTTTTAAAAATTCCACCTATTTCATTAATATATTCATTTATTCAACAAATATTTACTGAGACACTCACTATGTGTCAGGTACTATACTAGATGCCACAGTATTCTTAATTTTTTTATAGTTATTCCAACAGTTAGAGTCTAGATGCTTGTTAGATGCTCAACACCACAGCCTACTCACGATCTTCAGAACATAGGGGTTCATTCTGATACCAAGAACCAGAGTGAGAGCATGGTGAAAACATACCTGCAGAGAGCCAGTACAGGGTGTGTTGTCATTTGTTGCTAAAACTGTCCTTTAAAAAATCACTTGTTATTGCTTCACGTCCAATGTAATAGCAATATCTTTAAACATGACTTCCCAAACTTTTTTTTTCCCCAAAAGTAAAGTCACTTACATAACAATATGGAAAGGAACACACAAATTTAAAATGTTTAAATCTGATGTTTGTCTTGCTTTTAAAATAAATCATTCTATTTCTCTCACCATGACCCCCAGGCCTGGAAATACCTTTACATGATGGAGTCTTAACAGGTGACTATTACTCCTGAGGACTGAAATAAACATTAACATAGTTTGATCAGTGGCAGGGAGTTTCATGGTACTTAGCCAATCATTATCACTTCCCAACTACTCTTTTCACTTTACACCCTTTTATCTTCCAATAAATAAGAATTGCAATAATGGAAACATTGTCTGGTCTGCAGTTCAATGATATAATTAAGCTTCAACACCGGGCTATAATTTGGGTGTCCCAGAGAGAAGATATTTATTGCCAACACACCCTAACAAATATAAAAGCTGCTTAATGACTATGCATGAAAGCCAGTGTTAAAGGAATTTTTTGTGCTTACTTCCTGGTTGAGAGGTATAAGAGAGGATATAAAAGAATCATCCAATTTATTTAAAGAAAACTTTTTGCCATAATATGAGAAGATCTAATTTATAAGAATAGCTTAAATTCTTTAAACCTCGTTGTTTTCATAACCTTACTTAAATTAAAAGCATGTTTTCAAAACTGTATTCACTAATACACGGTAAAGCTCAGGATTTGTGTGTGTCATGTTTGTATGTGCTGTGCTTACCTAAACTATTTACATGAACTCTATCTTCAACACAGTGCAAGGGTAAGGTTTCATGAGGTTCATTAACATAAACAAATACCTACCTGTCAGTTAGTTGGTAGTGTGTATTCGGTACTTACTAAATGTGAGGTGATACACACGAGCAAATTCCATGAAAAGTAGAAGTAAAAGGTGTCTACAGCCAAAGCAGTAATAATAGTTGCATGCCAGTTACATCTCAATTTAAAAAATAGTTATCACTATTTTTATTGTTGTAAGAAAAGTGAAACAGTTTAGGAATATATTTATGTGGACTAATACTTACATAGTTCCATGTATGATACATTCGTGATACATTAGTACAGAAAGGAAGGGAATCATCTAAGGGAGATGTAACTTGTTAAGTTTTGCCATGAACGAAACAGTTTCTAAACAACTTGGTTACTGCTTTCCTAAACTATTTATTCTCTCCCCTTCTGTATGAAGAGTATAATATTCTTACCAATATACAATATAGAAATATCTGTACTGATATTTTAAATTGATTTTAAACCAAAAAAATTAATATTAGCTAAACATATGTATCCTCTATGATCCAATAATTCTGTTTTTGGGAATATACCCATTCTAAATGAGGGCTCAGGTCCAACAAAAGACATGCAAAATATGTTCAAGACAGCTTTATTTGTAATAGCCCCAAACTGGAAACAACTCAAATGTCCATGGACAGTAGACTTAGTAAATTGATTGTTGTTTATTCATTCAATGGCATACTGCAGAACAATGAAAAAGAATGAGTTACTAATGTATACAGCAACACAGTTAATAGGCAAATTTACCAACTATGTGTGAGTAGGAGCATAATGGTATTTTTTTAGGGAGCTAGAAATATTCTGGGTGTCAAGAGTTACATTTTACATATGTAAAACTTTGAGTGTATGCTTAAGATTAGTTAAAACTCAATAAAAAAAATCTTCAGTTAAAAGCAAAAGCAATACAACGATATGTGTCAAAAGCTAAAGAAGGCTGACTTGCTGACTTACTAAATTAGTACCAGGGAAATAAATCAAACTTTTTAAAAAACTATGTTCATGTACAAACATTCATTACAAAATTATGAATAGGAAAAAAAATTAAAATCAACCTATACAACAACAGGAAAATAGGTGGATGTATTATTTCAATTTAATGGAATTTTATGTGATATTACAAAAATAATTCTAAAAATTTCTCTAATAAGAAAAAAAATTAAATAATCAGTGAGAAATCCAAATACAAATTATTCATAGCAAATAAATATAAAACATATGCATGCCTATAAACACACTTATATAAAAGATTAGGTAGAAATGTACAAAAAAGAAATGTGTGTGTGCTGAATAATGAGATTCAATTTTCATTTTAAAAAATTCTTTTAAGTTGTTTTAATTCTCCTCTAATAACAGTAAGAACATGTATAAATATATTCAATATTTTAAGAACTAATTAATGTAAAATGTTACTAAGGGGCAGAAAAGGGATTATCCTTCAGATAAAGTAAATGGCATAGAGAAGACATAGAGGAAAGCAAAAGTACTAAATTATGCAAAAGGGAAAAAATTCTAGGCAAAAAATTCAAATGGATGTGTGGTGGGGTGTAGATTTGTAGAATAGAAAATCAAGGAAGAGAGAATCCTGCCTTAAAAGAACAAAGTAAGGTAGCTGAATATCAGATAAGAGTTCGAGCAGGTAAGTGTTTCAGAATAAACTAGCTATATAATGTCCCTCTAAAAATAAGAAGAAGAATAGAATCATTTGGTTGTTATCCTCATAACTAAATGAGTTAAAGCAGGTAAAGCATTTAGAACAATGCCTGCCAATAATAGGTACTCAATAAATATTAGATAATGCAAGAGGAAAATTAAAGCTTGCAGAAGAAATAAAGATTATTTTCACTTGACTTTTTTCTAAATTTAGCCTTTAAAAATTTTCCAAACTCAGCTTTATCAAAGCTGTATTTAGTTTGGTAATGATTTTTCTCATTACTCAGAAATTTAATATCAATTTTATCTAGTATTCGCAGAGGCCTGAATCACACAATCACAACTTTGTAGAAATTGAACGTGATATAGTAAGTACATAAACATTACTCTTTTCATATACACAATGGTACTTGTTTCCACGTGAGCCTCAAAGCTAATTTTAAGATTTGGAATGTAATGGGTATTAAATGGCTAGAAAAACAGATAAATTACAGCAGGGGACACATTAATTAGACTTGTGGTTGAGTATTCAACAGAGCTATTATTGCTTCAGTGAAAGTCTATCATCTGGACCTAGAATATAGACTCTGTTCCCCACCCCTCAAAGCAAAAGTGATAAAACACGAGACACAGTCACCAGGGAGCTTGTGTTGCTCCCCTCCCGAATCTCGGTGGCATTTCTTCAACAATTTTCTGTTCTGAAATTTGTTATATGGTTCTCTCTTTCTCTTTCCTCCCCTTCTATGGTCTTTTGCTCCTCTATTCTCCAAATGAAATAAAGCACCATAATGAATGGAGAGGTAACGTCCTCCATGTATCATCGCCACCCCCCAACGAACAAATGAACAAATACTACTAAAGTAGTGGTATCCAAGGACTCCATTGCCAAGCACAGGAAGAAATGAAAGGTGCTGCTGGGGACAATCCTGACAAGCACGATGCCTCAGGGCAGACAGACAATCGGGCCAGTAACAGCTCCCATCAGCTGCAGCAGCAGCACCTGGAGGCATACTGGAAATGCAGATTCTCAGCTCTAGCCCAGAATCAAAATCTCTGGTGGTGGGCCCAATAAGCTGCAGGACTATGAGCTCTCAGGTGATTCCGACGCCCACTCAACCTCAGAATCACTTGCAAATGCCACTTCGTATAAACTGCCTCACAACCAAATCTTACAAGTAGTGGGAAGTCTAGCAGAACAATTAACTCTCTGGTGTAAGCAAACCCTTGTTAACTCTCTTTATCTTCAAACATAATGAAGAGAGAAATGATAGGTTTTTCATTTTCATAAATGTGAGAAAATATTTTTCCACAAATTGATTAAAAAGTGTTTGAGAACAGAAATCTGACGTACCTCACCTGAAAAACCAATTCAAAGTCAGATTGCCCCAAAATTAAATCACAAATGGTCCCAGACGATGAAACAGTGGTATACTGAATCTCATGTGAATCGCCATTGGATCCCCACTGAACAACACGATAGCCACTGGCCACATGTGGCTACTGAGCACTTGAACTGTGACTAAGGGGAATCGAGATGTGCAGTAAGCATAAAAATGTACTAGATTTTGAAGGCTTACTAAGAAAAACAATGTAAACTATATCATTAATAATTGTTATGTTTATCTTGATTCACATGGAAATGATTACATTTTTGACATATTGGGTTAAATAAAATAGATAATGACAATTACTTTACCTTGTTTCAACCTTCTTGCCATGTGGCTATGTAAAAATGTAAAGACATACACATGCGGTTGCACGTTATTTCTATTTGCACAGCTCCACTGTAGAGTCCTAAACCAGCAGTTAGTAATAATCATATCTTAATCTAAACAAAAAAATTATATCATGAAATACAGGTTTTCAAGTTATTAAAGAAGTTTTCAAGTAGATTAAAGAATGTGTCAGGCCTTTTTTACTTTATTAAAGATTTAGTATTTCCTGTCTTCTCTTGCTCTCCTGGCCTTTTGTTTTATCCCTTTTTACAATGTCCACTCAAGTTTCTGCTGCTGAGACCTCCCAGCCAGCTGGGCTGATGTGATTATCTCCAAACAACAATAACTACAGAAGAACGCACAAATCAGAGGAAACTCCTAGAACCCTCTCTGTGGAGGTGACATTTAAACTGAGAAGGAAAGGATGAAGACATTCAGGTCATGTGTTTGTGTGGGAGGTGGGGGTGAGTTTGGAAGGAGTTTTGAATGAAAAGGGCAAAGTTGTGAAAAATAACTTGGCTTTTTTTGAGAACTGAGAAAACGAGGATGTGACCAGAGGCAAGACAGTGACCAGGGGAGGCCAGAACATCAAATGCCTCAGAGACCACAACAAAGGGTCTGGCCTTTATTCCTGGCACAATGGGCAACCAACTGGATGGATTTAGACAGGGGGTGATACGTTCTTATTTATGTTTTAAGATCACCGTTGAAGGGAACACTATGGAAACTGAAAGAACAGTTAATGGACAGCTGGAGTTGTCCAGATATGCAATTACTGTGGCTTGGATGACACAGCAGCGGAGAGGGGAGGGAGTGTGGAAATTGCAAGGCTCATTTGTAAGTAATATTGGCAGATCTCTAATTCACTGACAAATTAGATCGGGTGTGTAAGGAAAAGTCAGAAATGAAGAATAACTCCTGGCTTATGGTTTAAGCAAAAAATTGAGCCTTTTTTTTTTAAAGTATCTACTTCCAGGATTGTAAGAGGAAATTAAAAATCATGGAGATGAAAAGAAAGGGTATTTCCATTTATTAAGTACTACCGAGTACTAGAAAATGATGCTGGGTGGTTTCTTCTACTGGTGTTGTCCAATTTAAGTTTTTCGGGAGCCCTATGAAAGTAGGTAGCATTGCACTAGATCAGAGACGGGCAAACTAAAGCACAAACAAGCTAAATAACTTGTCAAGGGTCACTCAGTAGCTCCGTCTACTGTCTAATTCCCTCTGGCTTAAATGCTTCATATATACCACCCCATACCGAGACTGATAATTTTCTGTAAATCAATGAACTACTGTTCCTAAGATATTTATTGCAAGATGGCTAAAGACAAATTGCAACCAATCTTCCGCAATTTTAAAACAGACCCACTGGAGTGAGCACACTGCTCCAAAGGCCTGTGATTTGCAATTATATCCTTAGTAAAACAAAAGTGTTTGTGAGAATGAATCGTGGCGCTTTTATCGCAAGCTGCGTTGTCAGGATTCTACCTGAGAAACTCTGAAACAATCTGTTTAATGCGTAACTTCAAATACAGAAACTGCCCTTTGTACCTTAAAGGACTTGTGTGTTTCTCTCTCTCAACCAGGGGAGAGAGGATGCAGCCATGGACAGCGTCCCTCAGAGCTGGCCTGGCATTTGGGCATTCTCGCTACCAGCATCAATGATGCTTTGCTATATGTCTCTTTCCCATTAACTCAAGAAATACACAGTTTAGCAGTCCCTGAATTATTGCATATATTCCTTTGTACAACCAACGCTTCTTAATCTCAGAGCTTCTAAATTCTAGTGAGCCATGAATGCCTTATATGAGGTCTTGGACACAGTAGAGAGTGAGATCTGAAAAAAATGTACAAAGTTAAAATGTTTCTCCAAGATGCAAACACAGTACCTGCCATATTTTGGAGTGCAGCTTAATTTGGCATTGCTCTTTAACTTCTCATAGTCTCAGTGACACAAATATACATACCCACTGAATTTTCCTCTACTACTACTATCAAAATGCTGCACCAGTGACTCAAAGGCCAAGATGGGAAATAGTAGTATGTACATATGTGGCATATAGAAATAATTTTTAAAAATGACAGTTATTATTCATAGTATAGATTATTCATAGAAGATTCATCTTTCTATGTATTATTCAATGATTCCAGATTGTATCCTCAAGCCACATCAATTTTTGCCATTTGTCCTAACCGGACAGATTGGCCAAAAGATAAGATGCATGAAGGTAATAATGACAGTGTGGATGGGGAGTGAGTATTAAGAGAGAAGAAGGCTTTCTAGACGTCAACATGAATGTTTTTGGTTTTGGACTGAGTTGATTTAATTTATAGTCTAAAATAAATACCTGCATGAACCACAAGAAAGATCTGAACTTATAAGACTGTAGTAACACTAACTGACTTTATGGTTACCCTGCTGTTCTGTGATGAATTGTGCCCTCCCCCTACCCTAACCCTCAATCCTAACCCCCAATACCTCAAAATATGACTGTACTTAGAGATAGGGTCTTTAAATAGTAATCAAGGTAAAATGAGGTTATATGGATGGGCCTTAACATAAAACTAGTGTCGTTAGAAGAGGACTAGGATACAGACACTCATGAAGGGAAGACCAAGACACAAGGAGAGGTGGCCATCTCTAAGCCAAGGAGAGAGGTCTCAGAAGAAACTAAACCTGCCGACACCTTGATCTTGGACATCTAGGCCCCACAACTGTGAGAAAATCCACTTCTGTTGCTATAACAACACCCAGTATTTTTGTGAAGGCAGCCCTAGCATACTAACATGCCTACCTTTAAAAATATATTATTTATTAATTTTCTTCAGGTAGAAAAAAAATTTTTTTTGAGATAAGTTCTGCATACTTTCCCTACATCTGGAATACACTATATCAAAAAAAGGATATATATATATATATAT
>NW_024427107.1:24847422-24860476 GCF_017311325.1 Ursus maritimus | reverse complement strand
TATATATATATATATATATATATATATCAGTATCCAAGAATAAGTGATTTGTCTATACAACATTTACCATAAACCAGCTTAAACGACAATTACTTTTGTATTTATTTCTCCAACTATTTTGCTTGTTCCTAAAATCTAGGGATTCTATTTATTCCTTATACCATTTAAGCCACTACATGTTTTGCACATAATATTCACTCAAAAACCCTTGCCTAATTGAATTATAACCCTTTTTAGTGAAGGATACATTTTTATCATAGCTACTTGTTTCAAATATACAAGTTATCAATTCAATTTCACAAAATGACATGTCAGGTTTTGGACTCACTTATAAGAAAAACAATGCGCTTTATATAGGTAGAAAATGACAACGTTATTCAAATTTGTTTTAGGCTTAAATAAAGGAACTACGTGTTACACATGCATATTGTTTGTTCTCCTTTATAATTTAAGTGTTTAATGCCGTTTGAGGACATATATCAAAAATTCTACTTAGATAACAATTACTCGGCAAGTTGTATAAGTTTCAACTTTCTGTGAATCAATGCATAAATAGAAGAAAAATATGACCATTAAATTCATAAGCCATGTGGTAACTGCAAGTGGTCCCATATATACTATATATGCCAGGTATAAATATCCTTACATTTCCTATTTGACGTATCCATAATTTCAGGCAGCAGGATTCTTTGTCCAGAAAGAAGTTGATCAACTAAACTAAGAAAGGAAAATCATCTTTTAAACACTCTAGGCCTTATAAATTGTAAGTCTTCCTTCCTAAGAAGTTTCATTATCAAATAATCACAATTTAAGAGACTTTTCAACTAATACTTAACCATGACTCCTGAAGAGAAGATAATAATGTACACACAGTTACAATTAAGTTAATATTCAAAATGCTTCAATTCATTGTGCAAAAGTAGTTAAAATTCTGAAAGTCCACTCCTTAAGCATCAGGTTTTACATCATCAAACACCTGCCTGTTATCATTGTTATCCTTGATTTTAATAAATTACCTTCAATTAAAAGCCCCAGTTCAGTGTCTCAGGATCTATTCTAACCTGTCTCAGGCGTCAGCCCACCACGGTGTTTGTTTACACAGGAAGGAGCAGGTAAGTTACTTTAACCTGATAAATGCGCAAATGAGTCCAGTGAAATCATTTACATGCTTCATATAAATAATGATGGGACACAAAACATGAGGAAATAAAATTACCTTATTTTATTTTTAGCCTTAAAAGATACTGTGAAAACTGAGAGGAAATTAATTGCACAACGTCTCTATGAGAAGAGGAAACGAAGCTCTGGAGGCAAACGGCCTCAATTCACCCCTGACGCTTACATTTAACAGGCTGTGCAGTCTCAGCTAGGTCTTTACCTCTCTGCCTCAGTTTCCTCATCTGCACAATGGATATCATAATAGTTTATACCTTATGGTGTTAGTGTAAAGACTAAATGATTTATGTGAAGCACTGACAGCCCAGCACACAAAGTGTTTAATAAACGGTAACTAGTCATTATAGTTAATGGTGGTAATAAGTTATGCGCATGTGTTTATATCTATATATATGCATATGAAACCTACAGAAATAGGGATAAATATATAGAAATATTAACTTGATATAGAGAGGATGCAACGAGCAAGTGATCTCAACATTTGCCTTGTGTCTGATTGTATACTGAACACTTTAAATGCCGTCTCGTTTAATTTTTTTTTTTTTAAGTAGGCTCTATGCCCAACACGGGGCTTCAATTCATGACCCTGAGATCAAGAGTTGAATGCTCTACCAATGAGCCAGCCAGGCGCCCCTCATTTAACACTTACCAACACACTGTGCCCATGAGCAAGGCCGGGCTCTGATCAGTTGGCTAACATGCTCATAGCCCTACAGGTTTGAATCAAGTCTGTTTGACTCCAAAGCCGGCATCTTCTTTCCATTGCCCCAAGCTATCTAAATTGTATACATTTGATGAGCAGGATTTTGCAAATATGCTTTAAAAGACCCCCTGGCATTCCAGGTTAATTGGTGAGAAAACAACAGTCCCATGCTAAATCTGCATAGACTTATTTCACAGTACTTGAGCAGCTCTTAAAGTGATTTTGAAATGATTACACAGAAGATATACAGACAACATACAACAATGTGTATGGACACATTAAACATAATTATTAGTTTGTTTTTACTTACTTGGTAATAGAGTATTTTGAATATGAATAAATCCCTCACTTGAGAGTATGAGCATTTCAGTTACTCTGGATTACCATCCCCTTATTTCTTTACCATAAAAAGAAGCCACAGAAATTAAAGATGGATGAAATTTGCAAAAAAGGAGCAAATGAGGAAATGTCAAAACTTCCAAGAGAGAAAAGAAAAAGAAAGAGAAAAGAAGAAAGAAAGTCCTAAATTGTGAGCTTGTTCAGAATGTAATTTTTTTCATGTGTCTGAAGTTGACAAGTGGTGCATGTCACTGGTAGGGGGAAACAAGTCAGGGCCTCGGACAGGACAACAGAAACAGAATATACTGAACAAAGGATAATGTTTAAAAACTTCCTGTTATCTCTGACTTTCCCAAGAGAAACTAAAATAAATTAAATTAAATAAAAAATAAAAAACTGGGTCATCCTATATGTTTCCTTAGCAAATTAACTAACAAATACACATAATTTATTCATCTAGAATCAATTTACAAATAAAGCACAACTAAGAAAATTCACAGAGTCTAGAAAATCCTATGAGATTCTGGAATTTTTGTGAAATGTTCCACATTAACAGTTAATTGTCATTTTCAAAGTATAACAATACCCCTCAATCTTTACCAGGGTCTACTATACCATCTCCAAGAACTCGGCAGGACACTATCCCCTGCCTTGTTGGGAGAGTATACTCCTGAGCCTTGCAGACCAACTCAACTACCACTCTTGCATCACACTTTAAACTTACACACACATACACACAAACGCACACTAGCTAAAAAGACATTGGCTCAAAATCCAAAAACCTGTATTTAATACTGACCGCACATGCCTCCAAGTCTTTGTCTTCCCATGGTTGTCAAAGGGCTCAAATAAAATAATGTATGGGAAAGCACTATAAATCATGCATATAAAAGAATTCTATAAACCGTAAAGCTCAATTATTAGTATCATCGTTATTATACTGATATTTATTAATGTTAAATTCCATAACATGACATTAAAAAAGTCTCTATCTTCAGGCCCTCTTCTTATTTTTATAAACTCACTTTGTACCACCTTTTCCTATTTTACCACACATCGGGGCCTCATAAAGCCATGAAACTAACTTTATTTTTTTTCATTTGCACATGCTATTCTTTTTTATGACTGAAATATCATTTACTGTCTTCTTCTTTTGGTCAAATCCTAGCCCTTGTACAAAAATAAATTCATACGGGGGAGAATAAACTTCTGATAAAGGACTTGGAGCTAGAGTATATATAGAACTCTTACAGCTCGATAATAAGAAAACAACTCAATTTTTAAAAGGTGGGTGGAGATGCATAGGTTTTGAACAAAACTTCACCAAAGAAAATGCATGTCTATACATAAGCTCATGAAAAGATGCTCAGATTCATTAGTCATTAGGGAAATGCAAATTAAAACCACAGTGAGATCTCATCACATACCTTTCAGAATGTCTAAAATTAAAAGACAGGGCATACCAAGTGTTGGTAAGAATGTAAAGAAACTAGAACTACTAGTAGGAACACAAAGTGGTACAATCAGGAAACCAGTTTGACAGTTTCTTCCATAGAATCCAGCCATTATACTTCTCAGTAATTACAGCTGACCTTTGAACAACATGGGTTAGGGACACTGACCCCACCACACACACATGCAGCTGAAAATCCACATCTGACTTTTGACTTCCCCAAACCTTAACTACTAACAGCCTACTGTTGACTGGAAGTCTTACAGATAGCATAAACCGTCAAGGGACACACAGTTTGTATGTTATACGTATTGTATACTGTATTCTTATAATAAACGAAGCTAGAGAGAAGAAAGCATTATTAAGAAAAGCATTAGGAGGAGAAACTATATTCATAGTACTGTACTGTATTTATCAAAAAAATCCACAAAAAAAATGGGTCTGCGCAGTTCAAACCCATGTTGTTCAAAGGTCAGCTGTATACCAAACAAATGAAAGAATATGTCCAAAGACTTTGTACAAGAATGTTCACAGTCCTGTTATTTGCAAAAGCCAAAACTGAAACAAAAATGACACAATCCAAATGTTCATCAACAGGTCAATGAATAAACAAAATGTAGCATATTCATATAATGCCATGCTATTCAACAAGAAAGCAAGCAAAGAAGCGTTGATAAATGCAACAAAATGAATGAATCGTAAAATAATTATGCTGAGAAAAGCCAGACACAAAAGAATATTGTGTGAATGCATAAATATAAAATTCTAGAAAATACAAACTAATTTGCAGGTGCAGAAAGTACATCAGTGGTTATCTGAGGAAGGAGCAGGAGGCAGGGTTTACGAAGGAGCCCGAAGAAACCTTTAGCGGTGTTGTCTATATTCACTGCCTTTACGGTGATTGTTTCACTGTATAAACATAGGTCAAAACTTTTTAAATCGTGCACTTTAAATATGTGCAGTTTATTGTATGTCGATTGTACCTCATATATCTGTTTTTTTAAAAACAAATAAGCTACTGATACATACAGCAAGACAACGGAATCTCAAAATTATTATGCTAACTGAGAAAAAGGAGGACACAAAAGGGCACACTATTCTATTTATATATTATTCTGGAATAGGCAACACTGGACACAGAAATCACATCAGTGGTTGCTGTGGAGAGGTGGAAGGGGCTGCCTGCTAAAGAGCATAAGGGAATTCGGGGGAAAGTGGGTACAGAAATGCTCTACATCTTCCTCGTGGTCCTGGTTGTACGACTGTGTACATCTGTCAAAACTCACTAAAATGTGTGCTTAAAAAGGATGGATATTATGCAATGTAAATTCTATCTCGATAGAATTATCTCAATGTAATTATATCTCAATATCAATAAATTACATCCCTCTTGATTTAAAAATAAAGAATTCATATGTCATCTCTTGTATAATCTACTCCAGGAAAAGTTAACAGGCCTTCTTGTAGGTTTCTATACTCCTCCAGTACTCAACGTTAGCACTTACTACAGTAATAGTTTTTTTATTCATATCCCCAACCACACATGAAAACCTTAGGAGAGAATCATTTCCAGTCATTGCTTAACCCCCAATAGAGAATATAGTGCTTGAAAATTAGGTTTTTAACAAGCATTTTATTCCCATTGTTGGTATTTCACCTTCCTTCTCTATTATAGTTGTTTCATTCAGTGAACACATTTTCATTAAGCTTCAGCTAAATGCCCAACGAAAGAAGTGGGCAAGAACAACGCAGTTCCTACTCTCAAAGGCCCAAGAATCAGCCTGGAAGAATGATCATCAAACATCCAACCACAATGTTGTGATGAAATTGGTAACTGTCATGTCAGGGAAGGAACAAGACACAAGGTATTGATATATTGGATCAGGAGTCAGGAAAGATTTCAAAGGTGTTCTTTTTGTTTTGTTTTGTTTTGTTTTGTTTTGTTTTTGAGCAAAGACCTGCAAGATAAGTGAAGTTGGCTAGAGTGATGGAGGGGAAAATGATGGTGATGGTGGCTAAGTGTGTCCAGAGGAATAGAAACAATACTTTGAAGGCACACAGGAGGGTGCATTTGAGGAACTACGGGATTTACTCCAGCTGAAGACTAAAGTAAGGGATCTCAAGAAAAGAGAGATGAAGCTTTAAAGGGAAATCACGGGCCAATTCCCCGGCACTTCATGCTAAGGACATTAAGAAGTTAACATATTGTTTTAAATGGAGGGGAGAAAAAAACAAAAACAAACAAACAAAAATGATCTAATCAATCTTCTCTACATCTGTCTACCTGCTCTCTGGGAAATTGACAGAAGGCTGGTAAGATTAGGAAAGGAGAACAGTTGGTTGTTAGAAAATTTGGGTTAGAAGTACTAACTATTTTGCTGAAAATTTGCCCAAAATAGGGAAACAATATTCTCCCTATCTCCCCTCCTAACAATCTGACTCAAATGCTATTGAGGGAAAAAAAGAACTTTCATAATCCAACCTATTTGTAGACTTTTGGTGTCTCCCCATTGCCTAGAGGACATAGTTCAATCTTTGGCGTCCAGTCATAATCTGGCCCAGTGTTCCTTCTCCACATCATCTCTTGCTATACCACCTACTTAAATTGTAACTTCCTCTGCCCCAAATGCCTTTCGGATGTAGGAAAGATCCCTATTCAACAACTTTTAATCAGAAAATCACTAACTCCTCTCTAGGCTACTCAAGCCAAATGTATCCTTTGTGTTTCCATTTTCCATGGTATTTCTATGTATTATACTAAGAGAATAGTTGTCACCTTACATTATAAATCATTGTATGTATTTGTCTTCTAAGTAAATTATTTGTGTTTGAGGGCAGGGACACTACTTTATCTATATTTGTATTCTAGGCACATATATATATTTGTATTCTAGGCACATACATATATTTGTATTCAAGTGTATATAACTTAATTCCTGCTAAATTAATATATATCAACTTTATGTGCAACTTATAGCCGTGATGTCTGAAACAAGAAAGCTCAAAAAAACCAAACAAATAGTGGGACAGATGTCATAATCTTAAGTAAGCTAAGAGCACAAACAAAACACAACACGGTATGTGACCTAGAGGAACAATAGTCAAAGATTCAAAATATTTAAAAAACACTAAATTACTGGGCTCAGATGATGTCATTAGCCAATACTTTAAATGAGATGGGGACACAGCACCTAGATATTTATGCTGACTTGTTGCTATCACAGACAAATGTGATTTTTCTATATTGAAACAGAGTATAGAGAAAGTATCAAACATTCAACAAATAAAATGCTGGATATAAATAATACAAGAATTAATGAACATATACTTTGTGAGTAATGACTATTATTCTCATTTTGCAAGTTTTTAAACTCAGGCAAGAAACAATAACTTACTCAGGGATACACAGCTGGCAGAGAGCAAGGCTGAGATTCGTGCCCAAATGATCCAAAGCCTATGTTCTAACCATTGAACATACTCAGGGCAATCCTTGTACACTGCTTAGCTAAAAAGCACCATGAAGTCAGGAGCTATGTCTATCTAATTCATCATCGTATCTCTGAAGCCCATTAGAGGGCTTAGCCAGGTCTCTAGGGCTCCATAAACTCTTGAAGACATATGTAATTTGTTTGTGTGTATGTAAATATAATTTCTCTAGAGAGAGGGTCAATAAAAACAGGTGACACTTATTAACAACTTACTATAAATCAAGTAGTGTTTTAGATGCATTAACTCATTCTATCAAAACAATAGGAGAAACACAGAATACATACTGGGTACTTAATGTACGCCAAATCATTGTTCTAATGTTTTCATGTATTACCACATATATTCAGCATACCAATTCTATGAGATACGTATTATAATTTCATACACTTCAAAAATGAGGAAGGTGGACTTGCCCAAGTCCTTTACCCCTGCTCCCCTTTTAGTAAATGGTTGGGCAGGGATATACATGTCTCTATGGGACAATAAAGCCTTCTTTCTTGGCTTATATGCCGTGAGTTGGTCATCCTCAAAGACCTTCATGTCTTTCAAAATGTTAAGAAAAATCACAAAAAAAGAAAAAAAAATGAACTCCTTATGCATTTTTCAGAAAACCATCTTGATAAAACCAATGGTTTTCATGGCAACACATCAGAAACTATGAGCTAATTTTCCCGTGCACAGATCATGTATTAAATATATGTATTATTCTAACATCATGTATTATATGTATTAAGTATAAGTTAGGAAGTATAGGCAATAAGGCATATCTGTTCTTGAAGGTGTACCCATAATGAATAGACAAGATAGTACTGAGTTACAAAGGCACTTGCTTACATAAGCACATGTGTGTATATATACGGCTCCCGATACATCAGAAGCAGGGGTGCTGTGAGCTCTTACAGACATTTTGTGACCAAGAAAAGTGCCTTCCCCAGGGAACATTCAGACAAGAGCAAGGGAACATAGCTTGGACTGGGGGTGGGGGATCACCTCCCCCTCAATTGGTCACCCTTGTGGACTGGGGGTGGGGGATCACCTCCCCCTCAATTGGTCACCCTTGTGCAGTGAGCCACCTGATGACCACGTAGAGCAGCCATGGTTATACTCATGGCCTAGAGCCGTGGTGCCTGGATTTCACTCTCCAGTTTTACCACCTGTAGATGTGTAACTTTAGTAGAGTTTTTAAATTTCTCTATGCTTCATTTTTCCCATCTAAAAATGGGGAGAATATTATATGAACTGTAGAAAATGTTTAAAGAATCCAAAAGAAAAAAATGCATGTAAATGGTTTGCAATAGTTCATAGCATATATTAAGAATTCAGTATATATATATATATATATATATATATATATATATGTATATATATAATTAATATTCCTAAATAGGTTGTCCAGCTATAAGAGTAAGCCATAATTGAAGCATTCCTTGTGTCTGTGTTTGAGCCCATTACTAGCAATAAGTGACAGTTCCTATGTGGAGGGTGAAGGGAAGTGATTCTACACAAGGTATCATTGTATACCCAGTTATTTTGTTTGCATCTATAACTTAAGGATCCAAAGCTATGGTACCTCATTTAAAATTGTGCATTCATTCCCAGGAGTGTGAATCCTCTTTTATGAAGGTGGCAAACATCTAGTCAAGAGCCAAAAATCAAACAGCAACTACTAGGCACACACATGTTTGTAACATAGAAATTCTCACTTATCATGTACCAGTACCTCTAGCCATTTAGTAAACAGATAATAATTAATGCAACAGCATCCTTTACAAGCTCAAAATGAGATGGTATTTTTTAAAAGATTTTATTTATTTATTTGTCAGAAAGAGAGAGAGCACAAGCAGGGGGAGCAGCAGGCAGAGCAGACAAAGCAGGCAGAGGGAGAAGCAGACCCCCCCCCACAGAGCAAGGAGCCCAGTGCGGGACTTGATCCCAAGACTGGGATCATGACCTGAGCCAAAGGCAGCCGCTTAACTGACTGGGCCACCCAGGTGGTCCTGAGATGGTACTTTGAAATACATGTAATTCCCTTTCTATTTATTTATTTATTTATTTATTTATTCATTCATTCATTCATTCGTTCATTCATTCATTCATTCATTCGAGAGACAGAGTGCATGCAAGCAGGGGGAGGGACAGAGGGAGTGGGAGAAAGAATTGTAAGCAGGCTCCACACCCAGCGCAGAGGCCAACATAGGACTCATCTCACAACCCTGAGATCATGACCTAAGCGGAAATCAAGAGTCGAGGCTTAACCAAGTAAGCCACCTAGGCGCCCCTCTACTTTTTAAAACAAAATTCTCAAGCTCTCTAAGTCAGATGTTCCAAGACTGGTTTATATAATTTCTAAATTATAAAACTCCAACAACGAGAAATCACTTTTTCAATCAGACTGGCAACACTTTAAACACATCAATATTATCCAGTGTTGGCAATAGCATGGATTAAGTACACTGTGGGTACTTAAGAAGGTTCCTTGCAATATCTATCAAATTTAAAGTGAACATCCCCCTAGAGCCAGCAATTCTCTTCTCAGAATAAATCTATCTCGTTGCAAAGATAATGTACACAGACATTCACTATATCACTATTTGTAAGGTCAAGGTTTCAGTCCTCACTTCCCCCTCAGCTTCTCTCCCCGGAGCAGTGAGTCACCCTATAACCAAGTGAATATTCTGGGGGATACTGGCTCGTTACCTTGGGTAGATACATAAAAAAAAAAAAAAAAAAAAAAAAAGAACCTTCATATATTGACAAAGAAATATTTGATAAATATTAAATGAAAAATAAATTTCAGAACACTGGTATGATACAAACCATTATCCAATCTTTTGAAATAAATGAAAGAAAAATTCCTGTGGTTACACACATGAAGGGACACAAACCCAACCATCAATGGTGGTTATACATATGAAGTGGAATAGGGAAGGGGGTTCATTTTATATTTTACTATAGTATTCATGTTGCTTTATTGCTTTCGGAATTCACAGAAATGACAAAATTTTCAAAGAAATGGGGCACTCAAAAACAAAATTATTTGCATGTGGGTATTAAAAGAAATCTTAGCAATCCCCAAAATTAATTTGCGCTGTTTCATATACATAGAACCACAGCTGCAGAATAAAACGCTTATGAGAACTTAATAGACATTATGTTATAAAAGTGTTGTGCTACCTTCATAAAGCATGTTGAGAAAAATTCCATATTTGTAGGCCATAAATGGAGCTTAGGAGAAATGGAAAGAAGAGAACAATGGCTCTCGATATCTGCTCTGCTTTTGTTTTTAAGATTTTTTTAAGTAATCTCCACACCCAACATGGGGCTCAAACTCATGAACCCCAAGATCAAGAGTCACATCTTCTACGGACTTGGCCAGCCAGGTGCCCCTTTACTCCATTTGGAAAAGAGAAAAATGGGTAGCTCACCACCACTCTTAACCGTTCTCTCCTCTACTCCCTCCTACAAATGGAACCAGGGAGGAGCCAACTCCACTTGGCCACTGACTTCAAACACACAATAAATAGATCAGGTGGTTTCATGATGTGTCTACAGAAGAGGAAAAGAGGAGGGTGTGGCGAGAGGGTGGGGACAGCAGGATTATCATGTAAAAGTAGTGATAGCAGGAGAGGAAGAATATTTTAATGATGAATAAATGTCTGTGGAGAGAGAGAAGATCCACGTAAAATGAATGGAAAAGTGGGAAAAGGAACAAAACAAAAACAGGAAATATTGCTGTCAATGAGGTGGTTAGCTTTCAGGACATCTCCTTAGGTTTAGAGCTTCTGCATTCTGTACCCTCTAGCCCTTGGTGTCAAATCAAAGTTTACTGAAGACTGCATGTTGGAGAGGGGTCCTTTGACTCTATTTTGGGCAAGCCTCAGAAACAGGCGCATCAGGAGGAAGCACATATATTCAATTCAAAGATCGTTATCAGGTGCTGGCTTATTCCCCTTAGACATGGAATGATTATTGCTTAACTGGCGCATTGTTCAAACAAGCTTCCAAAGGATATCTCTTTCCAAAGGAAGCTAAAATGGTTTAAATAGAATTTTATATATTTATGTAAATATATATATGTATACACACACACACACACACACACATATATATATATATATAGTTTGCTTCTCAAATAATCTCCCGGCAGCGTCACCGGAAGATGCCCACTCCCAGAATATCTCTATGGGAGAACCGACAGAAGCTGAGCCTGGAGCAAGGCGTTGGGGTGATGCTCCAGGACCAAGCACCTCCCCACAAACCTCCGCGGCCCGTAGATAACCATATGCCATGGCCTTGCCCAGGCCACAAACAAAACAAAACAAACTCCACCAAAGCCCCCAGAAACCTAGCAACCACGTGACCCACCGACGGCACCAAAGTTTTCTCTCCCCAACAAATCCAACTTTTATTTTACTTTTCCTGGGTGAACGGCCTGCGCATGCCCCCCACTGCCTCTCCTGCAGCCCTTTCTTCGCTCCACCGCAGGCTGTGGGAGGCCTCGAGGTATCTACTTTCATCCCTGCCTGGCTTAGGAATCCTGAGGCTCAGCCCCTCGGGGCCGGGCGGGGGCCCCTCCCTCGGCAGCCCAAGGGGCACCGGGACTCCTCCTGCCCGACGCCAGCCGGCAGCGGTGGACTCCGGCTCAGCCCCCGGCTCGTGGCGCGGGCAGAGAAACTTACCTGCGCGGAGGCGCTCCCGGAGCTCCCGCGTCGCAGTCAGCTGCGCCGCGGCCGCCGCATCTCCCAGCAGCAGGTTCCCCCCACCCACCCCAGCAGCGGTGTCCTGTGCCGCACTTTTCCGAGCTTGGGAAGTTGGCTGAAAGCGCGGAGGTGGGAGGTGGGGGTGGGGCGGGGTGATCTGGGAGAGGAGGCTTAAGGATTTTGTTGTTTGTTTGTTTGTTTGTTTGTCTGGATCTCTAGCAAAGACTTTTGACCATATGCTGAAGAATATTAGTTTTGCTCAATGGCGACAAGGCAGCGGCCTGACTCTCACAGAACGATCGATTTACTAAACAAACTGAAACGTGGGTGGGGATGTTAAACAGTAACCAGCAGCCTCAATGAAAACTGAAAGCAGCGAGGCCGCCACCGCCTCAGCGCGCTCATTTCCCTGTTCCCAAGGCCCCAGGGCGACCGGCGGGCGGGCCAGCAAGTCCCAAACCCCGGCCTCCTGTTGACCGTAGTGGCTCTCCAGGGCCTCCTCGAGGCCGCCAGGCGGTAACTGCCACACGCCACATGCCTAAATTCCCACCATCAGGGCGAGGCCCTCTGAGGCTTGACCATTTGGAGCCCGGCTTCTCCCGGCTCCCGCACCAGAGGAGCCCCGCCAGGTTGCGTGCCCGGCGAGCGGCCCGCACCGCGGGCACCGTCCTCCTCCCCCGGTCACTCCTAATCTAGGGCGGTGTCAACCCTGAGGCAGTACGTTCGGACGAGCCTTGGTGGAGAAAAGCCTCCTGACCCCAGAATGCAGATAATAATTCGAGCCAATGAGGTCCTGAAAAGGGCCGGAAGTATTATTAAAGGGAATTGAATCGGTTCCTAGGGACAGCGCTGCGGCCACACCACTAGGGGAAGCCGCAACCGTTTCATTAAACTGCACCTTGGCCGCTGGGGTTAACTTCTTCCCCGATGCTTGTGACCACCGAGAGTTATGAGAAGAAGTGGTAGACTAGTTTCCCTTCCCCTGCCAACCCAGCCACCTGTGGCTTCAGTCATTAAGTATCTTTTTACATATGTATCTGATGGAAAGCTTTCTTTCTCCCTCCCATACCCTAGGCGCCTTCTCAAGCTTTAAACTTCAAGAAACGATGCTCAGACCGGTTCCTGACGCGCTGGTCATCGGGATCAGGCTTTTGTTAACAAGGCAATATAGCCCAGAAGCTGTGGCTTTTAAAA
>NW_024427107.1:24842422-24847412 GCF_017311325.1 Ursus maritimus | reverse complement strand
CACACACACACACACACACACACACACACACACACACACACACACACATATATATATATATATATATATAGTTTGCTTCTCAAATAATCTCCCGGCAGCGTCACCGGAAGATGCCCACTCCCAGAATATCTCTATGGGAGAACCGACAGAAGCTGAGCCTGGAGCAAGGCGTTGGGGTGATGCTCCAGGACCAAGCACCTCCCCACAAACCTCCGCGGCCCGTAGATAACCATATGCCATGGCCTTGCCCAGGCCACAAACAAAACAAAACAAACTCCACCAAAGCCCCCAGAAACCTAGCAACCACGTGACCCACCGACGGCACCAAAGTTTTCTCTCCCCAACAAATCCAACTTTTATTTTACTTTTCCTGGGTGAACGGCCTGCGCATGCCCCCCACTGCCTCTCCTGCAGCCCTTTCTTCGCTCCACCGCAGGCTGTGGGAGGCCTCGAGGTATCTACTTTCATCCCTGCCTGGCTTAGGAATCCTGAGGCTCAGCCCCTCGGGGCCGGGCGGGGGCCCCTCCCTCGGCAGCCCAAGGGGCACCGGGACTCCTCCTGCCCGACGCCAGCCGGCAGCGGTGGACTCCGGCTCAGCCCCCGGCTCGTGGCGCGGGCAGAGAAACTTACCTGCGCGGAGGCGCTCCCGGAGCTCCCGCGTCGCAGTCAGCTGCGCCGCGGCCGCCGCATCTCCCAGCAGCAGGTTCCCCCCACCCACCCCAGCAGCGGTGTCCTGTGCCGCACTTTTCCGAGCTTGGGAAGTTGGCTGAAAGCGCGGAGGTGGGAGGTGGGGGTGGGGCGGGGTGATCTGGGAGAGGAGGCTTAAGGATTTTGTTGTTTGTTTGTTTGTTTGTTTGTCTGGATCTCTAGCAAAGACTTTTGACCATATGCTGAAGAATATTAGTTTTGCTCAATGGCGACAAGGCAGCGGCCTGACTCTCACAGAACGATCGATTTACTAAACAAACTGAAACGTGGGTGGGGATGTTAAACAGTAACCAGCAGCCTCAATGAAAACTGAAAGCAGCGAGGCCGCCACCGCCTCAGCGCGCTCATTTCCCTGTTCCCAAGGCCCCAGGGCGACCGGCGGGCGGGCCAGCAAGTCCCAAACCCCGGCCTCCTGTTGACCGTAGTGGCTCTCCAGGGCCTCCTCGAGGCCGCCAGGCGGTAACTGCCACACGCCACATGCCTAAATTCCCACCATCAGGGCGAGGCCCTCTGAGGCTTGACCATTTGGAGCCCGGCTTCTCCCGGCTCCCGCACCAGAGGAGCCCCGCCAGGTTGCGTGCCCGGCGAGCGGCCCGCACCGCGGGCACCGTCCTCCTCCCCCGGTCACTCCTAATCTAGGGCGGTGTCAACCCTGAGGCAGTACGTTCGGACGAGCCTTGGTGGAGAAAAGCCTCCTGACCCCAGAATGCAGATAATAATTCGAGCCAATGAGGTCCTGAAAAGGGCCGGAAGTATTATTAAAGGGAATTGAATCGGTTCCTAGGGACAGCGCTGCGGCCACACCACTAGGGGAAGCCGCAACCGTTTCATTAAACTGCACCTTGGCCGCTGGGGTTAACTTCTTCCCCGATGCTTGTGACCACCGAGAGTTATGAGAAGAAGTGGTAGACTAGTTTCCCTTCCCCTGCCAACCCAGCCACCTGTGGCTTCAGTCATTAAGTATCTTTTTACATATGTATCTGATGGAAAGCTTTCTTTCTCCCTCCCATACCCTAGGCGCCTTCTCAAGCTTTAAACTTCAAGAAACGATGCTCAGACCGGTTCCTGACGCGCTGGTCATCGGGATCAGGCTTTTGTTAACAAGGCAATATAGCCCAGAAGCTGTGGCTTTTAAAAACATCTCAACAATTTAACTTGGTGGTTTCGGGAATGAATGACTTCAGGTCAAACAAGTAATTATCCTCATGAGATAAATAGTTACTTAATCCGTAAGGTTTTTCTTTTCCGACCAGGGGTTGGCGGGTATTTTAAGACTGTAATAACAATGCCAGGGAGATCAAAGCGCTAGGTATTTTTTTCTTTTTCTTTTTAGATCGGGCTTACTAAACTATCTCAGTTTCCTCCTTCTCAATCTCTTGCCGAAAGACTTTTAAAAACAAGTAATTGGTCGTTCTCGAAATCAGAACAAAGGAGAGAAATCATATACTATTTTCTTTAAATCGACCTTCTTGAGCAAAACACATTCTTTGGGTCCTTGTTGCCCACGCGGTCTGCAAACCGAGTCACAAAATCGGCCTCTGTCCACGTGGGCTCCAAGAAAACGTCCAGAGAGTTGAGGCGGAAGAGTAACAATTAACGGGGTATGCTTATCAACAGATCTTTCATAGGTGTGTTGTTTAAAGATGACCTGTGGACATTCTCCTTAAAACTATTTCCAGATCCTTAGACAGTGAAGGTTGTCATATTATACGGCAAAATATAAATATAATTCCCATAAAACGTTAAAAGTCTGAAGACAAATTTTCCATCCCTATTGACGGAAGCTTTAATGCTACCTGACATGTGTTGTTCCCCACAGAGAAACCACATTTTAGTCCAAGAGTCTCAGTTTACTTCACTGTTAACAATTTACAGTGTCAATGGGCTCGGTTTTGGTGATCAATTCATCATCGATGCGTGGTTGAGTCACTGATCTACCAGGAAATGGTCATCAACATGCTCTGTGTTCAAACTTATTTTGAAACAATATGAAGAAGCTTTGCTGGAGAATGTTGTCGCCACAAGGATTTTGACTAACGATCAGAGAAATGACATTGCAATCGAGGAAGTATACACTGTGAAGACTTAGTTATTATCTAGAGGAATCACTGCATTTGTGTAATTTAGAAAAATCTCCAAGAGTTTATGTCACACCGCCGGACCTCTTTCTCCCATGGTAAGGAGGGGGTGGTTTCGGATGACTAAACAAACAAACAAACAAACAGAAAAGGGACATTAGGAACTAAAGGAAAGTATGAGGAGTTGGACAGGCAGTTTTGTTTTTTTTTTTTACTAGATCAACCAATGCCACCTGACAAAGCTTTAGAGCGTCACATATTTTTTCTGAAACTAATTTATTACAATTCTTCATGGCACGGGTTTATGATGCTGAAAATGAAAAATGTGTTCTACAGAGAGTTGTCCCTTGATGCACTGAGCAGGGAGGTGTGTGTGTGGGAGGGGGAACACAACAAGAAAGAAGAGATAAGGATAAATTTTTAGGGAAAGGTTCTCATTAAGATAGAAAGTTCTGTTTCAATATTTAGTGTTTAAGGGGAAACTATATACATATGTATTTGTCATATCTACTCTTTAAACATAAAACTGAACAGAAAATGTAGAGTCAAAACCCCTTGATTTAACTTTTCTGTTAAATGTCTCATTTAGCCTGTTCTTTTCCTTTCTGCTTTGATCATCTTTTTTACACTTTTTTTTTCCTTCTTCCCAACGGCACCTGATCGTCTTGATAAGAGGTCCGTTTTTTCCCAGGTGCGGTTCTGATACTATTAATTAAAGCAGAGACCATAGGCAGAGCTCGCAGGAGGTGGGGAGGGTGCTGGCACGAGCGGGGAACCTCGCGCGGAAAAGTCCTCCAGACTTAAGGACTCAGGGACCCCATTTCCGAGGGCAACTCCACGCCCCTGGCCCTGTACATAAAACCATCACAAGACGCAAACGGGACTGTCCTTCTCCTGCTGAGGCGCTCCACCTCTTCTGACCTGGTCAAGCACCAGACCCTCCGCGATCGCCGCCGCACCCACACTGCAGCGGCCACCGCACGGGCGGGCGTGATCAGTGGGGATTACCAATCACCCTCACGCGCGTTTACACGCAGGAGGAAAAAAGAGAAAGAAAAGGAGAAATCAAAAACTCATCCAGTTCTCCACCTGCCGGTCCTTTTTGGATTTGGGCAAAGCCCAGAGATCCCCTCCAAGGTCCTCCTAATGTCAAGGACCGAAGGCGGGAGGTGGCCATGGGGACTCAGGTGAAATTAAGGGTCTGGAGCGGCGCTAAACGCGTCCCCCGACTCAACCGTTGTGGTTGTATTAGACCCTAGGGGCGAAACAACGGGTAAAGCAGCCTAAGCCAGAATTTCAAAAACTCCCTGGAGGCCACTGAATGTTTTATGCATCAGAAGGGAAGGCCGGGATTCCGGTCACTAGGACTGGGAGCGGGGGAAGGGCTATGCCAGCAAGGCTGGGGGTGGGGATGGAGGCGGGAACTGCCTGAAGCCTTCCAGGCCTCGGGTGCAGGGCCGCGGGCTTTTTCTCCCACCGCCGCTCACTACCTCGCTGTCCTGGTCCCTTTTAAGGAAAGAACAGTCTTTTTGCTCCCTAGCCCAGCCCAAAGCAAGGACACAGATTGCCAGAGTATAAAGCTGCAGGCTGCCGCCCCTGGGAAGGGGGATGCCCAGTCATTTCATCTCCTCTGACCCTGCACAGTTAGCCTCCAGCTAGGTCTGCGCCTTGGGCTTGGAGCAGTAGCGGATTGTGACTGCGATTTCAGGGCTTTGGTACCCTCCTCTGTTATCTGATTTGCAGGACTTTTCACGGAACACCCACCTTTAATGCCTGGAATTCAACGTGGTAAAACAAACAAAACCAGTAGAACAGGCAGACTGAATACGGAGCGGGGACTGATTAGCATCCCTTCCTCAGCACCACTACCAACACCGTATAGATCCTCAAAAGCAAGGTCCATAATATTGTCTGGCCCTTTTAGGGAATCAGGTGCTTAAAAGCAGTTGGGAAAAGGCATGGCCTCCAGGACTAGGCAGGCACCCTGCTTGGTCACACATTACCTGTTAATATAAATAAACGCAAGATTTCAGATTTAATGTCTAAATTGAAACTGCTCCTCTTATATTACCGATCTGGCTGAGACACTATGAAAATCGAACACTAAATGATTCTCCGTGTCAACGTGCAGTTCCTGTGCCAAAAAAAGCAAACTGCTAGGCTGCATCTCTTTCTCCCACCCCCTCTCTTTGTAGATTTCCTGC
>NW_024427107.1:24818357-24842417 GCF_017311325.1 Ursus maritimus | reverse complement strand
AGTATTGATTGTCAAGGTCTCTGCAAGATTTGCAAACTTTTACAGTCATTTATGGTGCATGCAATAAAAAAAGAAGTGATAGGAACATGCTAGTTCAAGGTGTAATGCAAAGATGTATTTCGTGCCCTTGGCAACTATCTGTGGGACTTGTTTGTCTTTGCAGAACACGCCCTTCTCTGCAATGAACCCCTCTGTGACAAAGATTGGCCCTTTACATTTCCAAGGCCTTGGCCCCTCAGTGGAAAGGCACACGTGTTCAAACCAGAAAATTCGATTGTTTTGACCTCATTTTAAACAAGGAAAAAAAATTCTAATAAAAGCTGTGGAGACAAAAAGAAAAAGAATCTTTCTAAAAGTTTCCTACATTCCTACTACCTCCTGTCATAAAGACAAAAAAAAAAGGGAAATCAATTACTAAGTAATAATATAATCTCTAACTGCCCCTTGCATAACAGGGATCCACTTCCACTGTGGGAAAATAAAAAGATTAAGATTATACAGAAACAACACACTATTTTAGGTTGTATATGCCCAAAGGAGAAAGAAAAAAAAGTATCAAACATTTTACATAAAAATACATGTGTACTTAAATATAGATTTGTTGTTAGATTTTAGTTTTATAATTTTTCAATAAAGAAAACAAACACGCAAGAAGGCTGTGTAACTGTAGATAGAACCTAAAAGCCTTATTAGAAACTTTATACCCCTTTACCAGTTTTACCAGTTTTTTTTAAGGCTATGTGTAGGAGATGGGGGCGGGGAGAGAAATAGAGAAAAAGAGACTAATTTCAAAAATTTCCTACTTTGAACCAAATCGGTTTTCTCATCTAGTGCTGCAAATAAGAAGAGCTGAGAAGTAGCTTCGAAAGGTATTCAGAATCCTATACCTGCCATCTAGTGGTCATAAAAGAAAATGCTGATTCTAGACCTCCTTTAAAGACTAGCTGTTTTCTTACCTATAAGCAAAACAAGTCTAAGAAATGAACAAGAAAATTTAACTTTAAATCTGAAGGAAAGGAAATAAACAATGTGTTAGGGACTGTAAAACATAATCATTCAACCGAACTCCATTTCCTTTTGTTTTTAATATTCATTAAGATTACTGAGCTTTGCTAAGATAATCATTTTATTATTATACTTGTTTTTCTTCTGCATAGTTTTCACATAGATTTTATGTTGTTTGGTTTTGTTTTCATTATCAGTTTTGGTTCCAATTGATATTCAAATTTTAAGAAAACTGAAAAGGAAGCTAATATCTTTCCTATTTGGACTGGTAAGTAAACATCTTCCATTTTGCAAGACAATGAAAAATGAGAAGAAAGGAATAAATAAAGAAAGAAAGTAAGGAAAGAGGAAAAAAGAGAGAGAAAATGGAGTTAATTATACACTTGATTTTGATGCCTTGTTACAAGTATTTTACTCTTTTGAAAACTGACTTCATCGAATATCAAAAAAAGGATAAATTGAGGTGCCTGGGTGGCTCAGCCGGTTAAGCGACTGCCTTCAGGTCATGACTCTGGAGTCCCAGCATCCAGTCCCACATTGGGCTCCCTGCTCAGTGGGGATCTTGCTTCTTCCTCTGACCCTCCCCGCTTCCATGCTCTCTCTCTCATTCTCTCTCTCTCAAAAAAAAAAAAAAAAAAAAAAAAAGGATAAATTAAAATCTATTTAGTTATGGCAACTTACACTATATTTTCTTGAGGTTCACATTATAAAATATTGAGCATATGCAGAAAGTTTGTTGAATGGAATAGTCATTAAAAGATCATCTCTGTAATTTAGTGATAGCTGATTTTTTTTTGAGTGCTTACATTGTGCCAGGCATAGTTTTATGGGCTTTTAATCAGTTAACACATGAATATTTACAACAACCCTAGAAGATCTGTGTTATTAACACCCTTTTGTAAGTGAGAAAGCTGAGGATCAAATTTATGAAGCTGGTAAGTTCCAGATCTGGTTCCAGAGTTCAGGCTGACATCTTCCATGTCATACTGCCTCCCATAGAGAAAAGAGGCAAAAAGAGACCATTGAAATTCATGTTATGGGACACAATAGATATGAGATGCATCCAAAAGAAACATTTGTTTGAATGTTAAATTTTGGTCTTTTCAAAATATCAGATACCCAAATGAAAAGGGAAAAAAAATTACCATTCATAAAAATCAACTACTAAAAAAAATATATTGTCATGAGTAAATGATGTATTTATTTACCTCATCTGCTCAGTAAAATTTTTGACAGATATCATGCAAACCTTTTCCATAGGTTTGTCCTACAATTTATGTTCACTTGCACTTTAATATTAAGTAATGAAGTTACCAATGCTGAGCAACACAGTTCTTGAACAACCCTCCAACATACTGCCAAAGATTTATCCCGGAATTTTACTGGTGTTGTCAGCTCAATTATCTTCCCTCCTTGCCTCATTCTAATTTCGAATTTCATTTCCTAAACAAAATGTATATACATTCTGAACATATTTTTCTCTTTTCTAATTATGCAAAATATTCTCTTTTCAGGGCAGCTACTTCATAAATATGAGTTAGTTTGGGAGTCAAGAATCTTCAATCATCACAATTAAATGTATTCAAATTCTCTGCTTAAGGCTGTCATAAGAACAAGGCTTTCTCTTCTGGAGGCATATTGGTAATTTTAGAAACTGTAGGTGAATGATCAGTCTTTGACCCAAGGTGTTTTCTGTTTTGTTTTGTTTTGTTTTAATCCACAATATTTGAAATATTAAGTAGCACTGTATCACCTAGGTATGACTTTAAGAGTAGTGAATGTTCTCCAAAGCTGATGGCAGCTGGCTTGGGATTCCTGCCACGATTTAATACTCACAAATGAAGTCACCAGTTCTGCCTTCCTGATCTCTTACATACCTCCAATCAAGATCAGATGTCAGATAAAAGCTGGAGACTAGGGCTGTCAGGCCCTTTGTATCTCTCCTGTGTATCCATGTAGATCAAGTGCACCTTCCCCTTCCCAGGTAGAAATACTGACACTCTCAGGAAGAAGAGATTCAGCTCCCCTTTAAGGTTAATCCTCACCTGTGTTCTTGATCCCATCCCTTCCTGCCTATGCCTGGCCTTGTTCTATCAATTATTTCTTTTTCTTATATCTTCAAACTCTCCCTCTCTAGTAGCTTCTTCCCTGCAGGCTATAAATATGTTTGTCTTACCAACAAACTAAAAATTCCAAAAAGAAAGAAAGAAAGAAAAAATTAAAGGAAGGAGGGAGGGAGGGAGGGAGAGAGAAAGAATCTGCTTGCTCTACTCTGTTCCCTTCTAATGTTGCCCTATTTTTTTGTCCTTTGCGGACAAAAATCACTAGCCAAGGAAATTATGGTCTGTTTATTAACACCTTCTATTCACTCTTCCACACACCAAAATCTGACTTGCATTGGTTCCGCTCCACAGATTCTGCTCTTTGGAAGGGCTGCAGTGGCCCCCTGGTTGGTATTCAGTTCATCTGCTCCAGTAGATTAAAGTAATGGTTTTATTTTTCTCACATAACAAAAAGTCTGGAGGTAAGCAATTCCTACCATTAGGGCGATTAAACAATGTTGCCAGGGCTCAAGCTCTTTCTGTGTTCCTGTCCTACCATCCTTACTGTGGGACTCATATGCTCCCAGTCACAACGTGCTTCCTTCATTTATTCTGCATTCCTGCAAGTAAGGGGAAGGAAGAGCGAAGAGCCAAAGGATCATGCAGACTATCAAGTCAGCTCCCTTTAAGCTGCTTCACTCTTTAGATGTCAGTCAGTAATTCATGTCTATACCCCACTGGCCAGAACTAGATCACTAAGACACAGTTTACAACTATACACTATTGGAAGGTATCTTTGGTAGCTGATTACCAAGCAAAATACATCTGGGGTTTTGCTGGTAAGTATTAATAAATTGAATTTCACTGTATAATAAGCTACTTCAGAACTTAGTGGTTTAAAATAATAATTATTATTATGTTTCACACTTCTTTGGGGGTGTTGGCACAGTTCTGACATGGTTCAGCTGAGGCTGGAGGATCTACCCTGGGTCTCATGCTCTTGTCTAGGACCTCAGCTGGGATGGCTGGGTCTTCTTCTCTTCCCATGTGACCTCTTGTCCTTCAGGAGGGTAGGCCTTCTTGCCATGGTGGTCTGGGAGTTCCCAGGAGCAAAGGAAGGCAAGCCCCAATGCACTAGTACTTTTGAAGCATCTGTTGTTATATTTGCTAATGTCCCATCAGCCAAAGCCATTCACATGGTTAAGCCAAGGTTCAAGAGGTAGAGAGATTCTACTTTCTGATAGGAAGACGGTACATTCCCAATGCTTTTAGGGATGGGAGGAAACTGTGGTCATTTTTTCCCAATCTACCACAGTAAGAAAATACAAGAGAATAGGTATTGGGTGGGCCACAGCAGTGACTGCCTCATCTTACACATTTAAACCCTGTTTAATCTGTTAGTATCTTAATTAATTATACTTAAAAAAAAAAAAAAGGTCTGTCCATTCTATGTACCCCTTTAACTTTCTAACTCTCTACCTCCAATTCTTTTTTTTTTTTTTTTTTTTGAAGATTTTATTTATTCATTTGAGAGAGCAGGCTCCCCACTGAGCGGGGAGCTCAATGTGGGGCCCTATCCTGGGACCCTGGGATCATGATCTGAGCGAAGGCTGATGCTTAACCAACTGAGCCATCCACCCTCTACCTCCAATCTTAATTAATTTTCATACCCATTATTGTTAAATTGTCTTGGTTTTGGGTCACTGAAAATTTGATCAAAATTGTAGTTCATTATGACTGTTTGTGGCCACCTCCCAAGCCAAATTTATATATTGAAGCCCTGACCCTCAGTGTGCCTGTATTTGGAGATGGGATGTCTAAAGAAGTAAATAAGGTTAAAATAGGTCATAAGGGTGGGGTGCTGATCCAATAGGATTAATGTTCTTATAAGAGGAGATATCCGAGGGCTTGTTCTCTCTCTTCATGTGTGCTCATCAAGGAAATGCCATGTGAGGACACAGCAAGAAGGTGGCTGTCTACAAGCAAGGAAGAGAGCTCTACCATAAACCCCATTTTCTGACACCATGATCATAGACTTCAAGCCTCCAGAACTATGCAAAAATAAATTTCTGATTTTTAAACCATCCAGTCTGTGGTATTGTGTTATGGCGTCTGAGCAGACTGGTACATGGTCTCTCTCCCAGAGGAAGTAAACAATTGTGCAATACACAGGACTTTATACGTAATGTCAGCGGGACTCCGGACACCTGGAATGCCACCTAGGAAACTTTGAAAAACTCATGCACCCTAGGCTACAAATCCCTGTTCCCAACAATATCAAGATAACCTTCAAAAATATTTACTTACTTGGGCACCTGTTCTAAAGCATTTGATAGGTTCCCATCAGCTCCAAACTGCTTAGTATGGCCTGTAAGGTCCTTACTAACGTGGCTTGGTTCTTCCCTGGTGCCACTGATTGTCATAGTCACTCATAGCTTCTTTCTCCTCCAGCCAAATCACAGTAGTGAACTGGCTCCTATTCCTGAAGTACCCAAGCCTCCCTCTGTACTTTTATACCTGTCGTAACATCCATCTGGAATATCTCCCCTTTCTTATCTTTCTGGTGCACATTAACTCATTTCATGAACACTGCTTTTTCCGTAAACGAATCTTTAGCTGTAGTAGCCCCCATCAAGCTCCCTCCAAAAGAGTCTCAGTTTTCCCTTCTGTGCTATATATATACCATACTTGTCTTACTTCTTCATCCCTTGAAGTTAATTGTTTATACGTCTGTAATTCTTGACAACAGGTTTTGTGAAAATGAACTAATAAATTTGGCTTTTCGCCATCAGAATGTTTTATTCTTCTATGATTATGTAATATATATTTGAAGTTCCTTTTACATTTTCTTTCAATAAAATTTTGAGGTAGTAATAGCAGTTGTCTGCCTTTTGGCTGCCGAAGCCTTACTTCAGAAAGCACCTTATGCTCTCAATTTATTTATTCATCTTAGTCCATATAGATAAGCCATTGATGGAATATGAGAAATAAATTTATAATTACTGGTAGCTTAATGCTTTATTTCTTCCAAGGACATCTGCATTTTAATAGTGCCAGGCCAAGATTTTAAATCAAGGAAATAAATCTCAAATGGTGGAATTTCAGTCAAAACCAAGAATCAGAGCAGTGGGATTTCTCAGTGTGGTCCTTAAATTTTACCACATTTATGTCTAACTCTTTCTTGTATGCCTAAGGTTACCAGTGTTCCAATTTATACATTGCAGATACAGTAGATTAAAAAATTTAAGGAATCAGTGAATTTTTGTGGGGCTATTTGTCAAGTTCTGTAGATGCATTTGTGATACCCTAAATACAGTACTACTGCTATTAGTACCTCTACACAACTACTAATAATGGTAAAAATCATCAACTAAAAATGTTTCTGTGCAAGGCAGTACTTTACATATTATTTCATGTAATTCTCATAAGAGCCCTATGTGGAAGCTTTACAGATGCAAAAACACAAGTATCAAGCAAAAGTTAAGTGAGAGGCACAAAAAAATGTAGTAAAGGTTTGAACTGAGAAATCTCCCTTTTTTTTTTCTGAACAATGATGTTATGTGACTTCCTCAAAACTGCCCTTCTGCCGAACTTGGATTCGACTGTGCAGGACATGGTGAAACACAAATCAGCTCCCCCTGTCCCATGCCCATGGGCGGAGGCAATGCTCTAGGATCCTCGTCATGCTTAGCCAACATTTTAATGTAGTTCAAAAGGATCTTCAAGCTGGTAGAGTTTCACTTCTACCGTGGCCTTCAGATACCTGATCTTCCTGTCTCTCAATTAACCGGCCTATTTTTGCCTCAGTGCAATTCTTGCCAACCTGATCCACGGTGAGCTGTCAGGAATACTCTCACCAACACCCTCGTCTTCTTACTTTTCGACCTTTGGCATGATGTTCACACCAGCTCACACAAAGTCCTTTCTACTCTCAGAACATCTCTTCCCCAGCCTCAGAGTTGCAAACACAGTCACAAAAGCAAGCTTCCCTTTCACACCATAAACTGAAGCTTCGACAAAGCCTTTGCAGGTGTGAATATCCGTATTCTTTCTTTATATCTCTGTTACTTAAAATGGCCATTTCCAATCCCCTTCAGTCTGCTGAAATGTACAACCTCAGCTCGTGACTCAGTGATTCACTCATGCAAACATTTTTTGTTGTTGTTGTTATCATGGTGCCTCACTCACCTTTTACCATGCTGCAAATCTCTTTGGCCTGACTTTCTTGAATTCCAACTTGGTATTTCTATCTGCTTGGAAACATCTTCATCTGATTGCACCCTACCATCACCTCAACTGAACTCACCGAACTATCCCCTGCCCACAAAATTCCAGTTTCTGAGAAAGTTGCCATCATTTTCTGTATCACTTTCACATAACACCTCAGAGTATTTTCCCTGTTTCTTGTTCTGCACAGCCACTTAGTCACAGACTGCTGGTGTTTTCCTTTACAAAGCTCTTGTATCTTTCCCCTTCCATTATATCAATGGATACATTATACATTAACCCGTTTCTTTGCCTTCAGTTTCTTCCTTTCCCAAACCAACCAACGTGCTGTTAATTTCGTTTTTCCTAAAACAAAATATACTTTGTTTATTAAACTTTGTATGTCCAGTCTTTTAAATGACATCAGAATAACTAAAGAGAACTATTACAACTTCTAACAGGAGCATACATTGATGTCTACATCTGGTCCCAACTTACTTCTACAGCTTTTTTCCCTGTATTAATTAGATTTGGCTAAGCTGTATGGCAGCAGCACAAAAGTCCAAAATCTCAGTGGTATAGTTAAGAAAAAAAAAAAAGTAGTAAACTTCTCAGGTAAATGCTGCTTCAGTGAAGTTGTACTCTAACCAGTGACAATTTTCAGTGCAACTTAGAACTACGGCTCTACGCTTCAGCAGGTCACCTTCATACTCACTCCAGCATGAACTGGGAGAGACTGGAGAATCACTCAGGAGTTTTTCACTGCCTCAGCCTCAGACAGATACATGTCCCTTTGGAGCAGGCTTAATTGTCCAGAAATAGCTACACGGCCCCACCAAACAGTGAATGGCAAGGACATGTAATTGTTGTGTGCCTAGAAAAAGAGAACATGAAATGGAACCTAGTAAACGTATAGCATTTGTCACTTCTTAAAAATAAGGCTTGGGACCATCCATCCATTTATATTGGTTGTCTCATCCTCCTGGAGTATTCACTCCACTTCTCTTTTAAGGCATGACAATAAAAGCTCCATCATTCAGGAAAAACAAAAACAAAAACTGTTCTGATCACCATAATTCAGAGAACTTTCTATTTTCCTTAAATTCTTGTAGGAACATTTTTTATCCTCTGTCATTCTTTTGGTGCTGTGATAGCTCTTAATGATATCCTCTGAATATTTCTGACTCTCTGTCTTCTATACTTCCTGTATGGCTTTAGCTAGGTGGGACCATGTGACTGGTTGTGAGCAGAAGCATTTAACTGACACTATGACATCCTTAAGAGCTTTCTTTGTCTCCACCTTGGTCATTAGGCATGATCCAGACAGCGGATGCTCCATGAGCCTAGGCTGCAGAAGGGAGTGCGGTACGGAATACCACCTGCAGCTGCTCCACTAGGGATATTTGTATAAGTGAGACAAAAATCCTTGTTTTTAAGCTGAGATCTGTGGGTTTGTTTGTTAATGCAGTATAATCTAGCCAATAACGGAAACAAATTGGTACCAGTAGTAGGATGCTACAATACAGAGATATTAAGACTCTAAAATATGTGACATTGGGGCGCCTGCATGGCGCAGTTGTTAAGCGTCTGCCTTCGGCTCAGGGCGTGATCCCGGCGTTGTGGGATCGAGCCCCACATCAGGCTCCTCTGCTAGGAGCCTGCTTCTTCCTCTCCCACTCCCCCTGCTTGTGTTCCCTGTCTCGCTGGCTGTGTCTGTCAAATAAATAAATTAAATCTTTAAAAAAAAATATGTGGCAATAGTTGAAGGGCTTAGCATACATACGTGGTGAGCAAACTGGTTTCAAAAACTGGGATCGGGGCGCCTGGATGGCTCAGTGAGTTAAGGGCCTGCTTTTGGTTCAGGTTATGATCCCAGGGTCCTGCATTGGGCTCCCTGCTCAGCTGGGAGTCTGCTTCTCCCTCCCCCGCTCTTGCACTCTCCAGTGCACTCTCTCTCTCTCTCTCTCTCTCCCTCTCAAATAAATAAAATCTTAAAAAAAAAAAAAGACAATCTGGGATCCATGAAACATGTCAGTGAAGCATTTGGTAAACTGTAGATTTCATTACCTTGGAAGAGAGATTATATGCCTAGTTAACTTGAGTGCTAGGAAACACAATTGGAAAGTAGTCGTTAGATACAATGCTTGTTGCTGTTGGGTATGTTTGACAAATACTTTAAGAAAAAGATGATTAAAAAGTGATTTTTCTGATTTATAAGTGGAAGTGAAAGAGAACAGAAAGGCTTAGGGAACTTGTAGATTTGGAAAATTAAAATATTTCTTAACTGCAAAGAGTAAAGATAAACCTACAGCACCTGGCAGGTGAGGAGGCCACCATACTGTTGGTGGATAGAGGAGGGATAAACACTGGCACAAAATGGCTGAACAATTGTCCACGATTTCATGAAAGGTGACCTGGAAAAAGGTTCCAGTGGAGGGGAATGTTATGGAATACATGATAATGATACAGGTATTTGTAAAAATATGGGGGAGCAATGCCTAAAAGGACAGTCAAGTTCACTTTTTTCTGTTAAGTTGTATTCACACCATGCAGAAGAATGATGAGGGAGTGCGGGCTTTCAACCAGCAGTTAGAAATAAAGTATGCCAAAGAGCTTACAAAAAGGCCCTTATTACCTGTAGTAGGAGGGCAGTTACAGTTGAGGGAAGGCTGAAGACTTAATTGGTAGAATTATAGGACATCAGAATGTCAAAACCCAGTATAATCTGAATTACTTGAACACAAAGCCATGGCAAGTCCGTTACATAAAAGTCAGGACCCTAGAGGGGAAAACCTTGAATCCTGAATCATGACACATGTGATACTTGGAACACATGGCACAACTAGATGGATGGCCTTAAGGATGTTGTTTCTATAAACCCCCTGACTCCTTAAAGGTTACAGAAGTTGCCCACCCTTCTCTAGCAAGAGCTAGAAGATGTTGGAGAAAACTCTCCCAATCAAGAGAACAATTGCCCTCCTCCCACTTTAGAAACTACCCACACTTCCTTTCTGTTTGCCAGGTTGATAACTAGAATTAAATTCCAATAAAACCCACCCACATCTTATCTAAGCAGGGGTGTGAGAGCAGACCCATGACCATAGGATATATTGGTCATATCACATGCCGCATGACCCAGAGACAGCCAGATTCATACAACTCTGCATCAGACTTCCAAAGGCACAACTGAAGCACCATGTTAGAAGAAACACCTAAAAGAATGGGTGCCATCCTTCAAGATAGGAGTATTTATTAAATTAGAGATCTCTAATGATGATGCTATGTCTACAAGTAGAAAGATACCTGTATCCAGGAATCAGGAGGTGAGAGCAAAAGTGGCCTCTATATCATTCCAATGACCCACTGAGAAAAACAATGTTTCTTATTCCCACAACTCTGGGATCTGCAGGTTTGGAAGCCCTAGCCCCCAAAAGTATACTTTTTTTTGTTGTTGTTGTTTTTCAAACTTATCTATTTGAGAGAGAGAGAGAAAGCACACGTGCAGAAGGTGGGGGGCGGGTGGAAGGGGCAGAGGGAGAAGGAGAAGCCGACTCCCCACAGAGCAGGGAGCCCCATGTGATGCAGGGCTCGATCACAGGATCACAGGATCTTGGGATCATGACCTGAGCCAAAGGCAGACACTTAACCGACTGAGCCACCCAGGTGCCCTAAGAGGTATACTTTTGAAGGGGACACAGCAAGGTTCTTATTGAACTACAAGTTACGGCTACTATCAGGGCAGTTGGGATTCCTTGTGCCCAGGGGCCAGCAGATAAAAGAAGGAATCGTCATACTGGACAACTCCTGACCAGCAGGAGGAGATAAGGGTACTTTTATAGAAGTAAATGCCAAGGTGGTAGCTAAAGGTGAGGGTCATTGGAACAGAGGGTGGAGGAGGGAAACGTTGAGAATCAGTTTTGTCCCTAAGATCAAATGCAACAACATGGGTGTAGTTCATCTCACTAGCCTCCCTCTTCTGAAGTTCCATTCAGAAAAGGGGTCCCTAAGAAACATGAGGAGCTTCTCCCTGATCCTGTGTGAGTAGTATATCTGTGAATATATCTGTGAAACAGATTGTAGATTATAGTGTCCAAGAGAATGTGCCTTACAGACCTCTGGCTATAGGGAACTTAACTGAGCAAGCTGCTGCACTTTGGTATCTATTACCATGTTTACCCTTGTATCACTCTTCCCACATGTCCTCACAGTTGGTGACTGAGTCTACTAAGATAGCCCCTTTCTAGAATATAAAGGATTACTCTGACAGCTGACTTTGGCTACAGAAACTCCTTTGACAGCATGGCCATCTAGGATGCTTCTACCCAACTCTCCTTTCCTTTCTCCTTCACTCAGGGTCAGATTTACATCACATGCTGCCCTCTCTCCTACCCTTCTCTGGATCCTTCCCCATTCTCTCTCATAGGTTCTTCCCCTTATAAAATAATTACGTTTATTCCCATCTTGGCATCTATTTCTTGGAGGACCTGAAGGAACACACTATTCTTGAGAATAACTTGCCTTTCTTTCACAGATGTCCAGGTCAGAAAGAGCTACATACAGACCTGCTATAAAGACTATCATCCGTCATCCCCAACTTTAAAAACTTTGATGGATCACCCAAAGAATGTGGTCTTTGAGCTTGATGCCCTGTTGGATGGGACTTTTGTTTTATTTCCCTTGGTTAGAGGGTGAGTATGTTTTGACTACATAAAGAAGAATGAGCCAAATATTTGATTATCAGATTCTGAGTTGTGGTCATCATAAAAGCTTTTTACTATTTCTGAATCTAAACTTCTAGGGATATGTTTGTTAGCATTTCCTGATGCTCTTGTCATGGGGTGGGACCAAGTGCCTAGATCCGGCTAGTGAGTTCTAAGTAGGTGATAGCAATACATTAAATACATTAGGCCAGGACATACATTTAAAAAAAAGAAGTATCCTACCTGGGCAAGAAATAAACCTTTGGTGTTTTAAGTTATAAGAAGTTTCTTATTTGAACATAATTCATCCTAGAGTTTCTCCAACTAAGTGTGCATCAGAATTACCTAGAAGCTTTGTTAAGATACAGATTTGGGGGCCTCACCCTTTGAATGTCTGATTTAGTAGATCTGGGGTGGTACCCAAGAATCTGCATTTCTGCAAATTTTTCAGGTGGTAGTGGTGCTGCTGCTCCAATAACCACACTTTGAGAACCTGGTCTAACCAATCCTGATGTATACAAGTGTTAACCCTAACATTCTTTTGCAGCCTATGTAACTATGAGCACGAAGTTGTTTAAGGACAAGCATAATGGAAGTCACTTTTCCACACAATGCGGATTCCCTTCAACTCTTAATTGGAAAATTGCTTTTCCCATTAATGGAAATGGGAGATAATCCCATATGTACTCTACAGTGTGGGCAATATACTGAGTCAGCAGTCAAAGCGTATTCAGAGAAAGACAGAAGACTTTGGGACCACGCAAATATCAAAGAAAGCATTAGGAGTTGTACTGGTCAGCACTCAGAGAACAGAATCTACTCTGGTCAGTGTAAGTGGGAACTGATTTAGTACATAGTATTGAATGGCTTATAAAAATGTTAAGAAGGATGAAAAAACAAATTGTAGGCACTGTGTCTGTCCTGTTCACTACTGTATCTCTACTTTCTACAAGTACCTCATACTTAATGCACGTGTTTGACTGAATAATGCCAAGAATTCATAACTTCTATTCCAGCCTCTTATCACCCTGCTTATTGTGCCTCATTATCAGCAAACATGTGTAGGTTATAGTTGGGTGTGACTGAAAACTGTTTAACATGACTTTATTTGACAGAAAATTTACTCTTATATTTACTCTTCATCTGTATGGTTATAGGTAAGATACGGACTCTGCTTAGTGTTCAGAGTAAAATTTCTCAAGAGGTGAGTTTAGAGATGCCATAGATCATTTTATAGAAGCAATCAACTCCTAGCTTTTACTGAAGCCACCTTTCAGAGGTTCATCAAATAAGCTTTACTTTAAAATTGGTGTATTTTTGCTGAATCGTACCCTTCAAAAAAATTAATTCCATTATATGCCAATAAAGTTGATTAAAAAAGGAAAACACATACAAAGATCCTGAAAATCAGGTGGAAGTGAACTAATCAAATACTAGAAAGAGAGATTTACTGACATCTAACAAAAATGGTTTTATAATGAATTTTTTTTCTATTATGGAAACTGAGTCCATGTAGCCTAATCTATTTCTACCTTCTATACATCTTATTTATCATATGACACCTCTTTTACAGAAAAACAAAGTTGAATTGAAGCTGGTATTCAGGAGTGAAACAACTATTTTTGTTGCTGAATATTAATTTTTTAAGCTAGAAGCCAGGTATTTGAAATCTGAACGATATGGAAGGAAAACAGTTAAAAGAAAGATCATTGTTATGAGGTCCATTTTTAAGCAGCTCTAGAACAATGATATGGGAAAGCATAGATTTTCTTAATCTATTTATGTGAGTAAACCTGCTCATGCAAATGTTACATGTTACTAAGCACTGTTCTTATATCAGGCAGTATTCAGTACACATAATGTGAGCTCCTTCCACTCTCTGTTAACATCCATAGAGCATAAATTGGTAATTGTGTGGTAACTATGCAATTAACTCATGACACCACTGCACCTTTTCATTAGAGTCACCAAGAGTAGTATTACCCTCTCAGTGACCTCGGTGTAAGTGATAACATCCTTAGCTGTTAAAGTGAAAAAAAAATCAAGAGAATTCGGTGTTGTGAAGGGTGATGGAGTGACAGCCTTGGAGACTGGAGCCCTTTTTATCTACCTTGGCACAAATAGTGAAAATGCAAACCTCTCTAAGCAGCCTCATTAGTACATCTCACCTCTTTTCTCTAAGAACAGACGATTTCTTACTTATTCTTTTACTTGCTAAGACGACTTGCAGAGTTATCTATTGAGTTCACAATTTTTTTTCATGAAGGTTAATGGCTGAGAGAGCCCTCCCAGTGTTACTGGTTTATTTGTCCTGCTTCCAGACAGTCCTCAAACTAACAAATACACTCACTCGCTATAGCTGTTCTTCCAGCATGACTTTGGAAATCCTTATCATTAATTCTCAATTATTAAGTGTCTACTTGAGGTGTAAACAAAAACTATTAGCCATTAAATTACTTTTACATAAAAAAAAAGAAAAAAGGGGGTGTCTGGCTGCCTCAGTAGGTAGAGCATGTGACTTGATCTCATGTGAGTTTGAGCCTCATGTTGGGCATAAAGATTACTTAAAAAAATTACTTCTACAGAAAATTCATTCAATGTCGATCAGGATTTTGCTCTTTAGGTTCATGTTCTTACTGAAAATAAAATTGAAAACAGATTATACATTTAATAGTGTAGCCTTTCTTGAACTATGGGACAATGGAGAAGGGAACTTATGCTGGAGGGGGTTGTATATCTTAGTGATTAAAAGTAAGGGCTTAGAAGTCAGATTCACCGGACTTGGGTCCAGATGTCCACATTTCTGTTTAATGAGAGCGTATAAGAAAAAATAAAGTATTAAGAAATGCTTCTCTGAGTTATCTGGGTATGAAGGAGAATTACAGTGATCTAGGCATAAGGAAGAATATTCTAGAAAGAAAGACTAAGAAACTGACATATGAAATGGCCCTACCATGAGAGAGGGCCCAGCATACCCACCATGAGTTCTAAATGTGTGTGTGTGTGTGTGTGTGTGTGTGTGTGTGTGTGTTGTGTGAATGTGAAGGGAAGGCGGGAAATGAAAGATACAATAGAAGGATTTTCATAAAATATGCGCTTTTGAAAAATCATACCAGTTGCAGTATAAATAACAGACAGAACAAGAATCTATGTGGTTGATTAGTTAAAAGCTTATTATAAGATTTCAGTCAAGAAATGAAAGTAGTCTTCACGAAGGTGCTGGCAGTGGGGATAAGAAAGATGGATACAGATTCAAGAGCTATTTAGGAGACAAGGCTGATGGGACTTGGATATTGGGAAGTGAGAAGAGGGAATATCATGGATGACTCCTAGGTTTTGGCTTGAATAAGTAAATAGTTATTTACTCACAGAAAAACAAAGTTGAAGTGAAGCTGGTATTCAGGAGTGAAATAATTATTCAGCCACAGCAGGATGCTAAAGAAAATCAGATTTGTGTGAGAAAACCCGAGATCTATCAAGGTGACCTTCAAATCTCCAAGAGTAGATCCTGAGTCCACAGCATCTCATACCTACCTTTTTAGTAACTTGCATCTACTTTTATGTTTTCCCATACATTTTCCACAGTGAAGCCAAAACCATCTTATAAAATCCCAAATTTGATTACCACACTTCTCCTGCTTGGAATCCTTAAATTACTTCTCACTGCACTTAAGATTTAAAACAAACAAACAAACAAAAAGTAAACCATCTAAAAAGCCTGTCTGATCCGTTCCCACTTCTTCTGTGGGTATTAGATTATGGCACTCTCCCCTTACTCATTACACTGCCTTTACACTGGCCTTCTTTAGTTTCTTGAAAGCGTCACGATCTACAGTGACATGCTGAACAATCTTGGCTTATCTATCATCTACCCATCCTTCAGGTATCAGCTCAAACTTTTTCAAGGAAATCTTTTCTGCTATATGTTCTTCTGGTCTCCTGATTTTTTTTATAACACTTATTACTGTTTGTAAATTTGTAACTGAGACTATTAAATTTCAGAGTCTTTATGGAAGCTTATCTTTGGGTTGGTAGGATCTCACAGTTTATTTGGATGCTGTGGTAGTCAAAATATTGGCCTCCCCCAAAGATTTCCATGCCCTAACCTGGAACCCGTGAATATGTTATTTTATACAGTAGAAAGGATGTTGTAGATTGATCAAGTTAAGGGCCTTGAGATGGGGAGATTATCCTGGATTATTTGAGTGGATCCCATCTAATCTCATGGGTCCTAAATGTGGATAACCTTTTCTGCTGTGGTCAGAGAAAGATGTGTGGTGGCAGAAGCAGGTTGAAGGGATGCTACTTTACTGATGGAGGAAGAGGGACACAAACCAAGAATATAGGCAGCCTCTAGAAACTGGAAAAGACAACAAAATAGATTCTCCTGTAGAGCCTCCATGAAAGAATGTAGTCCTGCTACACCTTAATTTTAGCCCAATGAGACCTGTGCTGGACTTGTGATCTAGTGAACTATGAGATAGTAAATCTGCGTTGTTTAAGTCAATAAGTTTGTAGTAATTTGTTGCAGCAGGAATAGAAAACTAATACAGATGCAATTATGAATCATGTTTGTACTACAACTAATTCCAAGTATAGTTCTGGTCCATAGGTTTCTAATTGAGAAATTACATTGTTTTATCATAATGCCAAATCTCATAAAAATATAGTAGTCTAAATTATCAATCCAAAAAATTATCTTTAACTTTGAACTTCTTAATTGAATTCACAGTAGCATTCATAATAACATCAAATGTTTCACTTCAGAAAAAATAAACTTTCAAAGCTCTACATTGATTCCATAAATTGTATGAAGTAATTATTGTTATTATTAAAGTTGTCTTATATAATTATTGCCCATAGCTCTGATATGAGAGTAAATTAATTCAGAATAATAATAATATAAAATATATAATATACATAAAATATATATTATATAAAATATATAACATATAAAACAAAATATAAATATACATAAATATGAATAATAAAATATAAAATATAAATAAACATTAAATATGAATAAATAATATAAATAAATAAAAGATAAACAAATATGCATAAATAATAACTATAAATAAATAAAAATATAAATAAATATTAAAATATAAATAAAATATATAAAATATAAAAATAATAATTTTTTGATCTATATGAAAAGTCACACATCACAGTGTGACATGTACATGTATCTTCTGCCAGCCATGCTTGTTCAGTCTTTGTCTTCAAGCACCATCTTTTTAATGTAACTGCTCTTTTTTGAAATAGTTGTTAATGCTTCTTCATCAGGTTTGTTTCTTCTGTTTTTTATGTGGTTAGTGATATTATTATACTCCCACAGTGGATGAGAGTGTCTGCAAATATTTTAAACCAGTTATAGATTCATTACCAACTCTCCTGACAAGCAAATTTCAGTACAACTTTTTTCTACAAATATGATTGTTTTTGCTTTCTCGTTGCCAAAAGTGTTCATTGCAAAATAAAGTAGTATATTTTATGACATATTTTATAACATGATTGTTCATCTTCCATTCATATTTCATGTAGGCCTAACCTATAAGTCCCTTTGTTTCCCACTGGCCTATGGGACATCTGGCTGAAACATCAAGTGGCCACCAGGGACAGCAGGGGTCAAATAAGTGAAGTGATGGCCCCACCACCACTAATTCCAGAGGATTAACTGTCCTTAGCCACATGTGTCCATCTGTGTGTCACGCAGAAGTTATACTCAAATTTCCCTGGACCCCTGTCCCTCAACTGTCCTTTAACCAAGTTTGTGTGACTGTTTTCTTTAGGATGAATTTCTGAGGAGTCTTTCTCCTTTGTCTCCTTCAAAACTGAGGAAATTTGTCACAAAATGCCACTTCATCAATATCCATTTCCTCTCATGAAACATTTCCACCCCTGATACAAATACACCTCTAGCTGCTCCCTCTTGCCCACAGTCCATATAGTGCTGGGCACGTCTGCTTTCACAATTTGAAGGGCTTAGGTACTTGCTCTGGAACCCCTGCTTTCTGCTTTTCTTCAACCCCCTGTGTTCCCAGATCATTTCCCATAGTTACAGAAACTCACAAAAGAAAAGTTTAAAGCCTGGAGTAACTCCCATGATTATCTGTTTTCTTGAAACAAATTGCTTTGCACATGTATCAGATAGGACTCGGTCCACAAAACCAGTTGCACTGGAAATGGAAATTTATATTTTGATACCAAACTTAATGTCTATTTGAAGTTTCCAATTTCCATGACAGATAATTAACCTTAGTCAATTCCAGGTGACCTTAGTTAATTCAGGATCCATCTTCAATTCTCTACCTTCACTTTATCAAAATTCTCAGTGGCTTTCTTAATGCCAAACACTAAGCAATAAAGACTCCCTAGTATCCATCTGTCCCTGCTGGCTTCTCTCAAGTTGCATATGGTACTGGAAGATTCTTGGTCTTTGGTCTACCAGCTGTTGCATCATTGTTCCTGGATCCTGACTGCAGGCCTTCTGTAGACTCACCCTTCTTAGCTACTTTCACACTTCTCTCAGGGGCACAAGGTCCATTTGGATCTCACTCTATGCTACTCTAAGACTGCCTCAGGCCCATATGCATAGACACACAGACCTTTTCTTCTGCCTCTACTCCCTAATGACCAAGGGGAGTTCTGGGTTTTAAATCTCCCTGAAAAGAGTCAGATATGGCCAGTCACTATAACTCACCCAAATAACTTGTGGTCTAAATGGTGCAAAGTGGAATCAGCCACTACCAGTGGCCATGTTTGGGCCTCAAGAGGAACCATACTTCTAAGTCAGAAATCAGGCTAAATTTTACTAGTCTGCATTACAATAAAAAGTGCTGCTAAGTATCTGTGTGTCTTTATTTTTGATAAATTAAATGTTTTCTGTGCTGGGATTTAAGATTAGGCCCAACTGTGTTCTTTCATCACTGTTATTTTGTGTTCTTGCTCCTCTATATTTGGAACCAAAAATATTACCTATTTTAAAATTAGTTTTAGTTCTTACAGAAGGGATTTACAGACCAAAGCATTAAGTGATCTGAATTTCATTTTTTTATTTAAAGGTTTTTTAAAAATAATTCCTATACCAAACATGGGGCTCAAACTCATGACCCTGAGATCAAGAGTCTCAAGCTCTTCTGCCTGAGCCAGCCAGGTGCCCCATGTGACCTGAATCTGAAATCATCTGAGGTGTAGAAGAAAGTGATGCATGGTAGTTAGTGGGAAATGGACTTGTTTGACTTAGTTATGTTATTTTAGAAATTTATTCAGTATATAGCAAGGCCAGACGTAGGGTAGAGCTTTTATGAGAAAGAAAACCTATGCCTCCACCTTCATCCTAGTACAGGCAGACCAGTTAAAACCTCCTTACATAGGGCTTGTATTTGGGTTCCAGTCTCTATTATGTACTGCTGTTCCAAGAATTGGGGCCAGCTCTCTTGCCCTGTAACTTTCATGGACTCTGGTAATAAATTCAATTGAGAAAAGGACCCTAACACAGATGCTTTCTCAGGGAAATACATATACTCTTTGTTCTATTTCAGGTAAGACAGGCAAAGTAGACTTTGGTCATATTTTGAAAGAATCCTTTTATTTTCAATTATTTATATCCTGTCATTTTCTCCAAAGAATTTAAGAGGAACTCCAGAAGGATCTAAATTGTTGTTTCAGTCTGAATGGTGTAAGAAGAGAAATATCTGGTCCCCTTATTATGTTGAAGACATATTTACAGAAGCCAGCAGAGCTTCCCATCCTTTCCTCGCCCCTGATTACACACTTACAGCGGCATAAATTCACCTGTCTATTAAGAAGACAGGGTTATGACATTAATCCTCTTCTTTTCCAGATCTCTAGGAGGATGGTAAACATCTGGCATCTATAACAGTAAATATAAGAATGCATATTTTGCAGACATTATGCTTTTTTCTTAAACGACCTTCAAAGCAATAACAAGATACATCCTACTGAAAGTTCTTGACATTCCATTCTGATTCTTTACTGTTCACCAACATTAGCTTAAAGACTGTATGTTTAGAACTCTGACCAGTACTATGTAGACTTAAAGAGAAGCAGAAGGCATGCCATTTTACATAGAAAAATCTAGAACCTAATTGAGACAGCCAAGATATATTTATAAGAAATGACTAAAGGAACTGAACATCACATTATTCTGTGATTTCAAATGAATGATCAGATATCTATTTTGTGGCAATACAAAAACACATAGAGTAGGATCAGTCAAAGGAGGCTGATAAAGGGTGGAATTCCACAGATCACTAAGATCGAAATGAGGGGCATACGTTATGCCTAGAATTATGCATAAGATCTGGGGAGACAGAGAAAAGAAAATTTATTCCAACTCTAAGACTAACATAAACATATTTTCCTATTCTCTTCCACTGATTGACGTAAATCTTAAACTGTTTGAATTCAACATTTTTCCAACACACTTTAGACATTCTATCATTCTCTGATTTTTAAAATACAGGTATCTAGCTCACCAATGTTTGAATAAAAAACAACATTATTTCAGTTCAGTTCAAATACAATTGCAAAATAAAACAAAATTTCTTATGAATATATTTTAAACTCTATAGCTTCTTTTTAAAGACTTTATTTATTTATTTGACAGAGATAGAGACAGCCAGTGAGAGAGGGAACACAAGCAGGGGGAGTGGGAGAGGAAGAAGCAGGCTTCCAGTGGAGGAGCTTGATGTAGGGCTCGATCCCAGAATGCCGGGATCTGAACTGCCTGAGACGAAGGCAGATGCTTAACGACTGAGCCACCCAGGCTCCCCTTAAAACTCTATAGCTTTAATCAAAAAACTTAGCCCACAGATATTTCCTATGATCAGAGGACTTCTGAAACCATTCTCTCTGTTCAGAAGAGAAGTAGGAAAAACAAGATACTAAAGGATAAGCTATAGTTCCTGCTTTCCAGGAGCCCGTTGTTTTCATCTGCCCAGAAATCCTCTTCTTTTCTGAGTAATAGCAGAACATCACTACATCTCACTCACACACACACATATAGACTTTGGGGCCTACTTCAGAGAACCCTAAGTGTTCTGATAGGCTATGATGGGTTGCCAGTCAGACTACTCAGCCCCAGCCTATCCCATTCTCCAGCCAAAGAGAGGTACACATCTCAGGCTGAACTAATGATAGTTTTATATCCTCTTGGTCATAGTGTCCAAGAGGTAGATATGTGACCCAAACCGGGACAATCAGAGTCCTTCCTTGAATTTTTAAAGTGGATGGAAAATGGCTCTTTCCTCTAGAATCGTAAACTGTTAAGATATAAACTCAAGTTCCCCACTATACTGAAGTACCTGAATTAAAAATATATTATTGGAAGTCACGACTAGTGATGGTGGTTGTGGCTGAAGAAAGAAAGCTGGAGGAAAAAGTAAGAGAGAGTGCTAATGCTATTTGAATTCCAAACTCCAGCTTGTGTTACTGAAATATGCTCTACTCCTATCTTTCTACAGTTTGGTTATGTGAGACAATACATTTATATTTAAGCTTTTTGAGTTGGGTTTTTGTCACTTGCAACTGGAAGTTTCATAAGACAGAATTCAGGATGTGTGAATGAATTATAGAACAAGAGAACAATACATAACAAAATTATATAATTAAAATTCAATAAAAGTTCACAGAAATAAGGGATATGTGTGGCACAGAGCCATAAAAGAAGGAAGTATGGAGTACTAAATCTTAAGAATTTTGAATGGAAGATAAAGATGATAATAGTAAAAGGAAAGATAACGCTTTACTTATGTAAGTACATAAGCAAAGGAATGGAGGCAGAAAGACTATCTAAAATACACCTATAAATTTCAACTATATACATAACATTTGACGGAGAAGTATTAGTTCATTTTGTCAAATTACCTTAAAGTTCATTAATAGGAACCTAATTTGGGCTAATAAGTATTTTGAAAAAGATAATAAGGCTTTTAGAGGTTATTAGTCGCTATCTTATGGCATAAATTAATGTGGTTATTTAAATTCTTCTTAAAATACAATTGTTATCAACCAAGTTGAAGGAATGGGTGTTTTGATAAAGAGTCAAGAAGCCAAGAGAAACCACGACAGCCTTGAGGAAGAAAAAGGATGGAAAATTTGTCCTAACAATTATTAATACTTATCCTAAAGCTACACTGAGACACTGAAATACATGTGCAGCAAAAGAAAGACAGGTGCACAGACACTAGGAATTATGGGTTGATTTTAGATATGTATTCTTTTTAAACTTCTAATAATTGGAATCTCTAAATTTTTATTGTACTTCACTTAAACTTGGATCTACGTTATGTTGTGTGAAATATGGAATGCAATAGAGAAAATAAGTGAAACCAAAGCTTGTTCTTTGAAAAGATCAATTAAATTGATAATCCTCTAACAAAGCTAAGAAAAAAGAGGACATAGATATTAATACCAGTATGAGTGAAAAAGAGGAGAATACTATAGATCCTATGGATATTAAAAATAATTAAGGAATATTATTAATAACTATGCCTACAAATTTGTTAACCTAGATGAAATGAACACTTCCTTGAAAGACACAATCTGCCAAAACTCACACCAGAAATAGACAATTTGAATAGGTCTATACCCATTAAAGGAATTGAATCAATAATTAATAACCTTCTAAAACACAAAGCATCAGGCCCTGCTGTGTTCATTGGTGAATTCTACCTCATATTTAAGGAAGAAATTATAAAAATTCTCTATATTCTCTTTCATAAGATAGAGGCAGAAGGAATACTTCCTAAGTCATTTTCTGAGGCAAGTATTAACCTAATGAACAAGTGAAATAAAAGAAATTTAAAATAAAAGCACCGCACTATTCACATTAGTACCTAAAAAAAATGCTTAGACATTAACTTAACAAAACATGGACAAGATCAATACAAAGAAAACTAGAGAATTCTGATGAAGAGAATACAAAAACTGAGTACATGGAGAAAAATTCCACATTTGTGGATAGGAGCACTCAGTATTGTCCAGATGTCAGTTTTTTCCAACTTGAACTATACACTCAATGCAATTCCAATAAAATCTCAGCAAGTTATTTTGTAGATATCAACAAGCTGATGCTAAATTGTAGATGGAGAGGCAAAAGACCCAGAACAGCGAACAACAGTATTGAAAGAAAAGACCAAATTTGGAGGACCAAGGGTACTCAACTGCAAGGCTTTAAAGCTACAGAATCAAGACAATGTACTATTGGTAAAATAGACAAAGACATCAATAAAACACAATAGAAAGCTTAGAAATAGGCCCACATAAATATAGTCAACTGCTCTTTGACAAAGAAGCAAAGGAGCAATGATAGTCTTTTCAACAAATGGTGCTGGATAACTGGATACCCATACGCAACAAAGAAGAAAAAAAAAAAAGACTGTAGACACAGACCTCCATGCTTCACAAAAATTAACTCAAAATGGATCACAGACCTAAATATAAAATGCAAAACTTTAAAACTAGAAGAGAACATAAGAGAAAACCTAGATGGCCCTGGGAATGACGAAGACTTTATATTCAACAGGAAAGGTACAATCCATGAAAGAAATCATTGATAAGATGGACTTCATTACAGAAGGGGGAATGAACCATGAAAGACTATGGACTCTGGGAAACAAACCAAGGGCTTCAGAGGGGAGGGGGTTGGTGGACTGGGATAAGCCGGTGATGGGTATTAGGGAGGGCACATATCGCATGGTGCACTGGGTGTTATACTCAAATAATGAATCATGGAATATTACATCAAAAACTAAGGATATACTGTATGGTGATTAACAACATAATAAAAAAATTATTATAAAAAAATAAATTGTTATTTGAAATGAAGTGAAAAAAAGATGGACTTCACTGAAATTAAAAACTTCTATTATGTGAAAGATATTGTGAAGAGAATGAAAAGATAAGCCACAAATAGGAGAAAATATGTGCAAAAGACATATTTGATATAAGACTATTGTCCAAAATATACAAAGACTTTTTAAAACTGAACAATAAGAAAACAAATAACCCAGTTAAAAAATGGGCCAAAGACACATCACCAAGGAAGACACACAGATAGCATTATAAGCATAGGGAAA
>NW_024427107.1:24698347-24818351 GCF_017311325.1 Ursus maritimus | reverse complement strand
ATGTTGCATGTCATTGGGGAAATGCAAACTAAAACAACAAGATACCACTGCACACCTATTAGTATGGCCAAAATCAAAAACAGGGAATGAATTAAATATTAGTACATTCAGACAATGGAATATATTTCAGCTGTGAAAAGCAACAAACTATCAAGCCATGAAAAACATGGAGGAAACTTAAATGCATATTACTAAGTGGAAGAAGATAATCTGAAAAGACTGCATACTATATGAAATTCTGGAAAGGACAAAACTTGTGGAGAAAGTAAAAAGATCAGTGGTTGCCAGTTGTTGAGGGTGCGGGGCGGGAGGATGAATAGGTGGAGCACAGAGGACATTATGGTAATGAAAATACTTGGTATGGTATTATAATGATGGATACATGTCTTTATACATTTGTCAGAACCCATAAAATGTACAATATCAAAAGTGAACCCTTAGGTAAACTGTAGACTTTGAATGATTTGGTGTGTCCATGTAAGTTCATCAATTGCAACGGATGTACCACTCTGGTAGAATATGTGGATAATGAGGAAGCTATGCATGTGTGAGGGCAGGGGTTATGGGAAATCTCTGTACCTTCCTATCAACTTCTCTGTGACCTAAAATGCCTCTAAAAAATAAAGTCAAAAAAATTAAGATTTCCATATTTTTCTTGACTGGAAAAGGAGAGGAGGACAAACTACACTGAGAAGTCAGTCACTGAGGAAACTGATTTTTTTTTTTTTTTTTAGATTTTTTATTTATGTGACAGAGATAGAGACAGCCAGCGAGAGAGGGAACACAAGCAGGGGGAGTGGGAGAGGAAGAAGCAGGCTCATAGCGGAGGAGCCTGATGTGGGGCTCAATCCCAGAACGCCGGGATCACGCCCTGAGCCGAAGGCAGATGCTTAACCGCCGTGCCACCCAGGCGTCCCCGAGAAAACTGATTTTGATCAGCTTAGCTATGTGCTACTTCAACTAGGAAGATTTTAAAAGTCACAAGTTTAAATGAGAACTTACTTGCATTAACATTTCCAGATTGAACTGTTAAAATTGAAAAATAAGTTTGCTGATTGTTTTAATGGTTTCCCTAGCTGTCATAGTGATTGTATTCTAAATTTGCATCCCCACCAAACTAAAACTTTGTATATTGCTTCTCTAAGTTTTATTGACTGAAAAACTCATTATTCATAAAATTGGCAATAAAATCATACAGGATAAAATGTTACACACTTGAAAATCAATTCTAAGCAGTTTTCACCTCAGTTATACGTGTAGATGAGCCTCCATATTTAAGTGAACATTACATTAAATTTCATATGGAATGATGCCACAAAAGTCTACCAAAACCCTCTGTTACCAATAAAATTATTGTGTTATACAAATGCACTGATAACTTCATATACTTATTTTATTGATCAATCTTTACATTTTAATAGATTGAGAATATTGTTGCCTTTTGGGAAAATATACTACTGGATTATTTTTCATAATTTTAAATTTATTTTTCATTCTTTTTTTTTTATATAGACGTAAAACAAAAACATTCCCTTAGTAAATTTACACATTTGTTTTCTCTGCCTACAAAACCTCACTTATAATATCTATAATTTTTCTTCATCATGTTCATGTTAAGGTATAAACTTGTTTTTATTTCACTGTTTAGAAATAGCTACATTGGGGGTGCCTGGGTGGCTCAGTCATTAAGTGTTTGCCTTCGGCTCAGGGCGTGATCCCGGAGTTCTGGGATCAAGCCCCACATCAGGCTCCTCCACTGGGAGCCTGCTTCTTCCTCTCCCACTCCCCCTGCTTGTGTTCTCTCTCTCGCCGGCTGTCTCTCTCTGCCAAATAAATAAATAAAATCTTGAAAAGAAAAGAAAAGAAAAGAAAAGAAAAGAAAAGAAAAGAAAAGGAAAGAAAAAAGAAAAGAAATAGCTACATTGAAAAGAAAGTCTCTTTTTCTAAATGACACATTCAGAATCTTAGTAAAAAAATGTAAATGATATATAGTATATGAAAGCAATACATAGGTAGGCTTTTTCCTGCAATTACCTTTCTTTAGAATGGCATAAGATCTTTGATTTTTTCCACTTTAGTGAAGCTTAACAATGTTAGCATGGGCTTATCTATTACTACACAAATACTTTTTCATGTTATTTATAAAACTGGGGCTATGCTTTCCATATGATTATGAAACCTGACATATATATTTATATATATATAATTAAATCTATATATAGTGAATATATAATAGTATAAACATAATATATATATAATAGTATATTATATTAAAAAAGATAATCCATACAGTTATCCAACTTTAAGTGCTTAGTATGTGGGGATGATGTTTTAGAGAAGCTGTTATCTTGAAAATGTAACAAACTAATTTAGAATAAATAGCAAAGAACAATGATATTATGATAGGAAAAGCTTCATGCTTTGAAGAAAAATATAAAAGCAAATATAAATTCAGAAGTAATGAAAATGTTTTAGATGATCTTTAGAATCATACAAATACTAACTCTTAGTATAGGAATAATTTATTTTCTTCAATATACCACTTTTCAAATATTGATGGGAAAATTCAGATGTATTTCCTTAAAAAGCCACCAGATGGCTATATGGAGCCTTTCTTGATTTTGAAGTTTAGTGGGTTTTTTTTTTTCTTTTTTTTTTCTTTTTCTTTTTTTCCCCTTCCTACAAAGCTAAAGATTAACCAATTCCTTAGATAATTTTTATGGAGTTTTGAAATAATTGAAGTGTGATGCTATGATGATATGAATGCAATGACGTGTGCTTGTGTGTAATTATTTCTTACGATTTTATTATAAGTATTAAAGACTAATGTGATTAATTTTAAGGAATGCCCAAATCATAAAACTTTAAACATTTAAATATTTAGCTCTTTTATAGTCCAGATGCTTGATTTTATGGGTTGAGAATTTGAGATCTAAAAGATATACTTTCTCAATCTTTTGGGCTTTATTTTCACTGGCAAAGTAAAGTCTAAGTGCATTCTCCAGATAATTAAAATGCAGGACTGGGGAAAGGACATCAGAACTATCTGTAACGCTACTCTACAAATAAAAAAATAAAAAATAATAGGATCATTTTAAGAAATTATATTATCCAAATGCTGGAATTTCCACTTTGTTTTCATCCTGTCAATGCGTTTCAAGGAAAATTAGGCAAAATAGAAGGAAGTCTAAAATATTTTTATGATTAAATCTTATCAGTATATTTTGCCCTGGAATACAATTATCTTAAAAATAATTAGCTTTATGTTACCATAAAAATAAAAATAACTAACAGTATCACAATTGTGTCAAGTACTACTGTTTAATATAATCAATTCTTAGCCCTGTAAGGGCACATTAGTTTAGCAGAACTTCATTTTCCAAATATAACATTCATCTTGATATATTTTTTTCTGAACTATTTCTAAATCATTTCACTAGTTTGTTTTGGTTATGATTTTAAGTATACCTTACATTTTTATAAAATTATATTTAAAATTGTATCCAGTGATACTGCAATAATTTAGCATAATCAGTCTTTACTATCCTTTCTGTGGGGGAGCAGAGTTGTACATAATCACAATCATGGGATTTTACTCAGAATGAAGAAGTTGACGTAGCCTCCAAAAATGCAACTGTTAGCCTGGGAATGTTAATACTACCTTGCCACAGTCCCACAGCCAAGAATGAAAGCAGAGCCTGGGAAATTCCAAGGAAAGTCTGGGTAATGCCATTTTTGTGGGGTCAGAATTTATATACTACAACTCAGACATGTTAAAATGCAGCATGATTTATTTTCTGTATCTGATCTCATCTTACTCTGAAGTACTCTTTCTTACTGATTAAGGAGAGGAAAAAAGAGACAAACAGCATCAAACCTCCAAGCTTAGTATGCCCATATTTATTCCTGTTGTTAGTGTCTTTTGGATGGTCATTTCAAATTTCTTCCCATTTGGAAGGGTCTTCTCTTCCCCTTTTCTTTACTAATATGGTATGACACAATGGAGGGCAAAGGGCACCTGTCCTCCTGGTTGGGGAAGAAAAGTCTTCTGGTTGGGCTGTTTTCTCAGTCCATGCTGTCTCATGGTGATGTCCCTGGTGCCTTCACAGCACTGGTGTCCTACAATAGGGTCACTCTGGAAGTCATGGTCCACCAGGATACTCATCGCTTCCATATCCCCTCTCCAATTCCTCAAGAACCTCTATGTATGCCACATAGACAATGGGAAACTGCCCACACTTGAAATTTCTATTTTCATCCTGCTTTGGCAGAATCATGATGTTATCATGTGCCCTATAATATAGTCCTTGTTCAGCTTTCTTTCTTTTTTTTTTTAAAGATTTTATTTATTTATTCGACAGAGATAGAGACAGCCAGCGAGAGAGGGAACACAAGCAGGGGGAGTGGGAGAGGAAGAAACAGGCTCATAGCGGAGGAGTCTGATGTGGGGCTCGATCCCAGAATGCTGGGATCACGCCCTGAGCCGAAGGCAGACACTTAACCGCTGTGCCACCCAGGCGCCCCTGTTCAGCTTTCTAAATAGGAAGCCAGGCACAAAAAGTTTCCTTTGCTTTCAATTTCCCTATTACCTTCTTTGGGCTTTATTATTTCTCATCAGAACATCCTATCTTCTCTTTCAGGGGTTAGTTGAGTAGGTTGAGTAAAGGGAAAGTTGATTCTGCATCATGGTGTCATCTTCTCCAAATCTTTCCAACCCCATGCCAACACCAAAAGACAATCCTTACCCTTTGAATCACAGGGACTTTCCTTCTATTGTTCCATCATCTCTTTTATGTTTTCTTAGAAAAATTCAAAGCTCAGACTCTCAAACTTTGCTCTGGCTTTGCAACGGGGAAGTTTTGTGAACTGAAAACAATATTTTTTTCCTCTCTCTTTTTTTTTGAAACAAGATTTTATTTTTCAAAAGAGCCTAATGTTCAAAACTTTCATTTCTCCACGAAAGTATATTTAGAAAGTGTGATACTCAAAGTTGAAGAATAACCACTTGGCTTTAAGCTCTGTTCACCTTACCTCTATAAAATAAGAAATTAAAGAATTAAATGGATAGGGAGACATGGAAAACCAGAATCTGTAGTGAAAAAGAAACACACTGATTTCATATCTCAAATATATTGTAAAAATAATCCCAAAGTTTTACAGCTTCACACACACACACACACACACACACACACACACACACACACACACACAAATAACAAAAATGATCTTGAGAAAGAAGAACAAAGCTGGAGGAATCACAATCCCAGATTTCAAAATACATTACAAAGCTATAGCAATCAAACTAGTATGGTACTGGCACAAAAACAGATATATAGATCAATAGACCAGGAAAGAGACCCCAGAAATAAGCCCATGCTTATATGGTCAATTAATCTACAACAGAGGAGATGTGAATATACAATGGGGAAAAGACACTCTCCAACAAAATGGTGTTGAGAAACTGGACAGCCACATGCACAAGAATGAAACTAGACCGCTTTCTTACACCATACACAAAAATAAACTGAAAATGGACTAAAGATCAAAACATGAGGCTCAACGCTATAAAGCTCCTTAAAGAAAACATAGGCAGTAATCTCTTGGACATTGGCCTTAGCAACATTTTTCTAGATATGTTTCCTCAAGGAAGACAAACAAAAGCAAAAATAAGTTTTTAGGATTACACCAAAATAAAAAGCTTTTGCATAGCAGAGAAAACCATCAACAAACTAAAAGACAACCTACTGAATGGGAGAAGATATTTGCAAACAATATATCCAATAAGGGGTTAATATAAAAAATATACAAAGAACTTTTACAACTCAACACCAAAAAAAAAACCCCTCAAATAATCCAATTAATGTCTCAAATATACTATCACTGTTTCATTATTGACTAAACGATAAAAATTCTCACACTTAGTCACCGTGTTCCTGATATTGCTCCATAATTCCCAGCAATAAACACTGAAGTGGCATAAAATTTGTATTTGATTGCCACTGTATTTTGTTGCTTGCCCATTTGGCGGGCCATGAGAAAATAAAAGAATGTCTCATGTAAAACTCCTTCACTTACTCATTCATATATTCATTTATCCATTCATTGAGTGCCAGATGACTATGAAAAAGAACTACAACAAAAATAACAATAACAATACAACACTACTTTTAGCCCAAACATAGTCTCTCTGTATCACAATGTAGCATTTAAAGAAGTCTTCAAGACATTCAAAGGGCAGAATCATGGTTTGTGGTTAATTTTTTCATGGTTCAGTTAACTTGAGAGAATCCTCTGGGAAAGAAATTGGTTCTGTTGCACTTGTTATTACTTTTATAATCAGGAAAAAGAGCATCATAAAAAGATGATTTTGACCTCACCCTGGCCTAGAGTTTGGCAGCTCTAATTAAAAAGTGAATGTACCCAATGTCTTACAGAATAAAGCCTTTTTATAACAAATAACCTTTTGATGGAGAAACCACACTGTTTGTACACCAAAAAGCAATTTTAAGGCTTATCTTGAGTTAATGCCAGGGTAAATAGAAGCTGAAGCTTCTTGCCCTTCTTTTCTCTTTACCAAGGAATCAAAGCAGATCTATTTCAGCATTCTGCTTTTACAAATATACTACTGTAAATTTTATGCAGTTTGTAAGGACAAAATCCTCCCCCCCCCACCCAGTGACATTTTGGAACAAAAATGAAAATTCTGGATCTATGGTTGTGTGGTGACTAGATTTTAACAATCTGTACAGAAGAAGCCTTATTGTGAGGGAAGCCAAATTTAATACTGAAATGTTCCAAAGAGTTGTCAACAGTTCATTTAAGGAAACATTAAGGAAACATCTCACTCTTGAAATTTAATTTTGACCCAGTTTATAAAAGTTGGAAAACCAGAGTTTTTATGTTTTAGTTAAGGAAGATTTTTTGTGAATCCGAGTTCAACTCCATAACTTAATGTATGGCACCGTGACTACATTAAAGGTAGGTTTGTTTGTATAGGAATTTCAAATTGGCTAGTTCTTGAAAATCCTCCAATGCCAAGTTAACAGATAGAAGGAATTTCAACAATCACCAGAAAATCAGTTCTAGAAGGGCAGACTCTAATCTTTTAAACATTGATCATTCTCATTTGTTAAATGCCAAACAAGATGGGCACTTTATAGCTACACTTCTTGTCCCAATAAACACTTGCAAACAAAACATCACCAATGAGTATTTATAGACTAAGCTCAAGAGAACTTAAGCAGTTCTTCACATGGTACTTTGTTTAATAATGTTATATAATATTCCCATGCCCTTTATAATTTATAAAATACTTTCATGCATGTTATCTTATTTGGTCTTCTTATAATGTGGGCTGGCTAGCCTTTTAAGATTTTTGTTTCCTGTCATTTTACAGATAAGTAAATCATGAGAACTGAGTACTTTGAAAAAGATTATATAACTAGACAGAGGAAGACCTGGGATATAATCAAGTGTTAAGATTTCTGATTCAAAATTGTTTGTTTCTATTTTTTTTAAGATTTTATTTATTTATTTGACACAGAGACAGCCAGTGAGAGAGGGAACACAACCAGGGGGAGTGGGAGAGGAAGAAGCAGGCTCCCAGCAGAGAAGCCTGATGTGGGGCTCGATCCCAGGACTCTGGGATCACACCCCAAGCCAAAGGCAGAAGCTTAACAACTGAGCCATCCGGGTGCCCCTGGTTAGTTGTTTCTAATGCACCCCTTCTTAGCCCTTAACCACTCCCATCAATCTCCCATTAGTCTTCTCAAATAAAAGATATCTAGCTAGGAAGACCAAACAAGATAGGACATCTATCTAGAAGATTTCCAGTTCATGTTCCACATGTAAACAGCCTAGAAGACACCACTCCATACTAACAATAGGTCAAAAGATGAACAAAATGAAAAATCAACAACTCTTCTGGATCCATAATAGAGTGGAGGACATAGGGCAAACCACCGTTCCCACTATTGGAGAGACAGACAAGTGAAAACAGGGAGTAAAAACTTAATCAGAATAGATACTCACAAGCAGAAACTGCTTCTTGGACCAATACCAGGGTAAGAAAACCCAAACTGTAACTGAAAGTTTTTGGAGGCTCAATGTGGACAACTCTGAATGTTAAAAAATCCAGGGGGACCCAGTTATAAAGGGCCCCCATACTTTTGCCAGTTTTTGCTTTGGGAACCTGACGAGGCTTTCACAGTAATCCAAGAAAAATAACCTCATGCTTCAGTCAAGAAAAGAAGAAAAGGAATCATTTTGATACATACCTGAGTACTTTGTTTTTATCAAAGCCTGCCCTCAGGGGAAACTAGTTAGCCAGAGTCTAACCTGCTGAGATGTTATCAGTCTAACTGACCTGAGGGAAGGGAAATATCCAATTACAGCCTATTCTAGCCATCCTATTCTACATAAAGGAAGGAGAAAAAGCCTGTGAAACTCTTGTGAAGTTCACAGCCCAGAGGCATAGACTTTAAGAGACTGAGACCTATCATAAGGCTATAGAACTTCTCCCCCAAACACACCTCGCCTCTGCATTACTAAAGGCCTATTTACAGCAGTTCCTTTTAACCAGTACAGCCTATGTGTCTACCAAGAAAAAATTAAAAGTCATACTAAAAGGCAAAAACACAATTTAAAGAGACAGCAAGCATCAGAACCAGACATGACAGGGATGTTGGAATTATCAGACCAGGAAAATAAAACAATTATGATATATATGCTAAGTGCTCTAATGGATAAAGTAGACAGCACGCAAAAACAGAAAGGCAATATAAGCAGAGAGATAGAAATCCTAAGTATAAAAAAATGTTAGAGATCAAAAACATTGTAACAAAAATAAAGAATGCCTTCAATGAGCTTATTAGTAAACTGCACATGGCTTAGGAAAGAATATCTGAGCTTGAGTCTATCTAGATAGAAACCCCCAAAACTGAAAAGCAAAGAGAATAACGACTGACAAAAACAGAACAGAATATCCAAGAAATGTGGGACAACCGCAAAAAGCATAACATATGCATAATGGGATACCAGAAGAAGAAAGAAAGGAATGGAAGATATATTTGAAACAATAATGACTGAGAATGTCCCCAAATTAATGTCAGACACCAAACTACAGATCCAGAATGCTCAAGGAAAATCAAGTATATTAAATGCCAAGAAAATTGTACCTAGGCATATCATTTTCAAACTACAGAAAATCAAAGATAAGGAAAAAATCCTGAAGGAAGCTAGAAGAAGAAATCTTCTTACCTACAGAGGAACAAAGATAAGAATTACATCCAAATTCTCCTCAGAAACTACGGAAGCAAAAGAGCAGGGTGTAATATTTAAAGTATTAAGAGAAAAAACCCACCAATCTAGAATCTATACCCTGCAAAATTATCCTTGAAAGGTAAAGGATATTAAAGACCTTCTCAGACAAAAACTGGAATTTCTTGCAAACAGACCTCTTTTGCAAGAAATAGTAAAAAAAAAAAAATCTTCAGAAAAGAAAAGAATAGTATAGGTCATAAACTTAGATTTCACGAAAGGAAGAGCATCAGAGAAGGAATAGTGAAGATAAAATAAAAGCTTTCATTTTTCTCATTCTTAATTGGTCTAACAGATAATTTATTTGAAATAATAATTTTGACAATGGTTTAGAATATACATATGCTTATGTGCATATATTATGTATAAATATGTATCTATGTTTAGCTTATATATAAGTGAAATGAATGATAGCAATGCTAGCAAAAGATAGGCAGCAGGAATTGGAATTATTTTATCATTATAAGGTACTCACTCTTGCAGTGAAGTGGTATTATGTTATTTGAATGTGGACTTGGATCAGTTGTAAATGTATATCACAAACTCTAGGGACACCAATAAAAAACATTTAAATGAAGTATAAGGCTATGTAAGAAAAGAGAAAAAATGGAATCATATAAAATGCTTAATTAAAACCACAAAAGGCAGGGGCGCCTGGGTGGCACAGCGGTTAAGCGTCTGCCTTAGGCTCAGGGCGTGATCCCGGCGTTCCGGGATTGAGCCCCACATCAGGCTCCTCCGCTATGAGCCTGCTTCTTCCTCTCCCATTCCCCTGCTTGTGTTCCCTCTCTCGCTGGCTGTCTCTATCTCTGTCAAATAAATAAATAAAATCTTTAAAAAAAAAAAAACCACAAAAGGCAGAAAAAGAGTAGAAGTCAAAAATAGGAACAAAGAACAAGGCAACAAATAGAAAACAGTAACAAATATGATAAATATTAATCCAACTATATTAATAATCAGTTTGAATATTAATATTCTAAATCCACCAGTTAAAAGACAGATTGTCAGAATGGATTAAAAAAATAAGACCTAATAACATGTTGTTTCTAAGAAACCCTCTTTAAATATAAAGATGCATACAGATTAAAAGTAAATGGATGGAGAAAAATATACAATGCTAATGCTAATCAAATGAAAGCAAGAGTAGGTATATTAATTTTAGACAGAGCAGACTTCAAGGGAAGTTATCAGGGATAAAGAAAGGCATTAAATGATGATAAAAGGTTAATTTTCCAAGAAGACATAATAATTCCTAATTTATATGCTCATAGCAAGAGCATCAAAGTATGTGAGGGAAAAACTGATAAAATGGAAGGAAAAAATACATGAATCCACTGCCATAGTTGGAGACTTCAACACTCCTCTATCAGAAATGGATAGAGCTAGAAGGCAGAACATCAGTAAAGACAACGGAACTCAGTAGCTTACCATCAATCAATTGGATATAACTGACATTCATAGATTACTTCATCGAACAGGACAATACAAATTGTTCTCAAGCTCACAAGGACTGCTCACCAAAAAGACCAAATTCTGGGCCATAAAACACAGCTTAACAAATTTGAAAGAACAGAAATCATACAATATCTGTTGTCAGACCACAATGGAACTAAACTAGAAATTAATAACAGAAAGATAACTGGAAAATCCCCCAATACATGGAGTTTAATCAGTGCATTCCTAAATAACACATGGGTCAGAGAAGAAATCTCAAGAGGAATTTTTAAAAACTTGAACTGAATGAAAATGAAGATATAACTTATCGAAATTTGTGAGTTGCAGTATAAATGGTGCTTAGAGGGAAATTCATAAAATTTAAAGCAAATATTAGAAAATTTTAAAAATCTGAAATCAGTAACCTAACTCTCCAAATCGGAAACTTGGAAAAGAACAGGAAGTTAAATCTAAAGTAAGCAGAAGATAAGAAATAAGAATTAGAGAAGAAATCAATGAAATTGAAAACATAAAATTAATAGAGAAAATCAAAGAAAGCAAAAGCTGGCTCTTTGAACAATAAAATTGATAAGCCTCGATAAACCGTTTTTTGATAGCTAAAAGAGAGAGAGATCGAGAACATAAATTACTGATATTGGAAATTAAAGAGGGAACATCACTACAGATCACATAGACATTAAAAGGATAATAAAGCAACATAATGAGTAACTCTATGCCCACAAATTTGATAACCTAGGTGAAAAGACCCAATTCTTTGAAAAACACAATTTGCCAAAACTTATACAAGACAGCACAGACAACCTGAAAATGACTGTATGTATGAAAGAAATTGAATCAGTAATTAATAACTTTCCAAAACAAAAAGTACAAGTCCCAAATATGTTCACTGAACATATTCACATGAATATGTGAATTCACTGTGAATTCTACCAAGCATTTAAGGAAGAAATGATACCAATTCCCTATAATCTTTATCAGAAGATAGAAGCAGAAGGAATACTTGCATACCTATTCTATGAGGTCGGCATTACTCTAACATCAAAACCAAACAGACATTCCAAGGAAATGTATCTCGTTGTGCTCACATGGAATCTCTGCTCTAGTGAAATGACTGGCATATAGTAGCTCCTCAATAAATTGCAGCTGAATAAATAACGATAGGCCACTCTTCATATGGAAGGAAATAAATAGTACTTGTTTTCTCTGATGTTTGTTCTCAGCTCCAGTAGAATTATTGAACATTGGAAGACATCACAATATCCTCACAAAAGAATAGCAATTTTTTACTATAAAATTATGGCTTCTCTGCCTTTTTAACATCTTCATAGTAAGGTCCAAAGGAGCTGGCCTGGAAACGGGGGCTGTGGGAGCCAGTCTGAAACTGATGTTGGCCTGGAGCCTGCATCCGTAAGAGTCCAACAGGAACCAAAGGTCATGGGGGCCTACTTGGTGTTGGGGTGGGCCTGGAACCTGATCTACAGGAGCATGCCTGGAGACTGGGGCCCTTGAGCCCTTGAGCAAGCTTGGTGCTGGGGCATTCTGGGATCCTGAGTTGTATGAGCCAGTCTAGAGACTAGGTCCATAGAGATTGGCCTGGCACTGGGTGGGCTGGGAGCCTGGGTTCCAGATTCCAGATCTGTGGGGGCTAGCCTTAGTGTTGATGCAGGCTGTGATCCTGGGTTCATGGGAGCTCACCTGGAGCCTGGGCCACATGGGCAGGCCTGGTGCTAAGGTGAGCCAGGAGCTTGGGTCCATAAGAGCCATTCTGGATTTTAGATCCATGGGAGCCATGCTGGCATTGGCACAGGCCTGGTGTTGGTGCAGGGATTTGTAGTGAAGTTGGGTGCTCGCTTCACTCTTCTTCCCTTGTGGGGTAAGGGAGAGTATTTCTCTTTGTGCTGGGCTACCTGGGCTTGGGGGACAGGAAATAGGGATAATGTGAAACTGTCTTTCCTACCTTCTTCAATGTATCTTTTCTTACTTCTGTGCTCCACTCAGGTGCTGTCATTCCTCAGGCAGAATCTTTAGCTTTTGTGAAGGTATTTTTGTGCATGGATAGTTGTACAAATTGATGTTTCTGGGAAGGGACCAGCACTAAAAATTCCAATACCATCATCTTGCTTATGTCACTCCCACATTACAGTTGCATTTTTTTAAAAATTCATTTTTATTTTTTAAACTAAAAACCATACTTTATTAACATTTCCTTAGTTTTTAAAACTCTTTTCAGTGTGGTTGACACATGATGTTACCTTAGTTTCAGCTGTACAACATAGTGATACAACTTCTCTATACTACACTCACCTCAAGTGTAGCTACCATCTGTCACCATACAACACTGTTACAATAACATTGACTATATTCCCTGTGCTGCACCTTTTTATTCCCACAACTAATTCATTCCATAACTGGAAGTCTGTATCTCCCACTCCTCTTCACTCAGTTTGCCCATACACCCACTCCCCTTTCTTCTGGTGACCATCAGTTTGTTCTCTGAATTTATAGGTTTGATTCTGCTTTTTTTGTTTGTTTATTCATTTTTCAGATTCCACATCAGAGTGAAATCCTATGGTGTTTGTCCTACTCAGTCTGACTTATTTCACTTAGCATAATACCCTTTAGGTCCATCCATGTTCTTTCAAACAGCAAGATCTCACCCCTTTTATGGCTGCATAATATTCCATTGTATATACATATACCACTCCTTCCTTACCCATTTGTCTATCAATGGACACTTAGGTTATTTCTATATCTTGGCTATCATAAATAATATTGCAATAAACATAGGGGTGCACATATCTTTTCAAACCAGTGTTTTCCTTTTCTTTGGGTAAATACACAGTAGTGAAATTACTGGATCAAATGATATTTTTACTTTTAATTTTTTGAGGAAACTCCACACTGTTTTCCATAATAGCTGTACCAATTTACATTCCCACCACCAGAGTACAAGGGTTCCTTTCTTTCCACATTCTCTCCAACACTTGTTATTTCTTATCCTTTTAATTTTAGCCATTCTGACACGTGTCAAGTGAAATCTCATTGTGATTTTGGTTTGCATTTCCCTGATAGTGATGTTCAGCATATTTTCACTTGTATGTTGGCCATCTGTATGTCTTTGAAAAAATTTCTGTTCAGGTCCTCTGCCAACTTTTTAATTGGATTGTTTGTGTTTTTGGTGTTGAGTTATATTAGTTCTTTATATACTTTGGATATTAACCCCTTATCAGAAATATCATTTACAAGTATCTTCTCTCATTCAGTAGGCTGCCTTTTTGTTCTGTCAGTTGTTTCCTTTGCTGTGCAAAAGCTTTTCATTTTGATGTGGTCCCAATAATTTACTTTTGCTTTTCTTCCCTCACCTTAGAAGACATATCTAGAAAAATGTTGCTATATCGGATGTCAGCAAAATTACTACCTGTGTTCTCTTTTAGGATTTCTGTAATTTCAGATCTCATATTTTGGTCTTCAATATATTTTTAATTTTTGTGTATGATATAAGAAAGTGGTCCAGTTTCATTCTTTTGCATGTAGCTGACTAGTTTTCCCAACACCATTTATTGAAGAAGAGACTGTCTTTTCCTCATTGTATACTCTTGCCTCCTTGGTGTAAATTAATTGATCAACTAAGAGTGGGTTTATTTCTAGACTCCCTATTCTGTTCTATTGATCTATACATATATTTTTGTGCCAGTATTATACTGTTTTGATTACTAAAGGTTTGTAGTATATCTTGAAATTTGAAATTGTGATACCTCCAGCTTTGTTGTTGTTGTTGTTGCTGTTGTTGTTGTTGTTGTTTCCCTCAAGAGTGCTTTGGCTATTTGGGGTCTTTGTGGTTCTACACGAATTTTAGTAGTATTTGCTCTAGTTCTGTGACAAATGCTGTTGATTTTTTTTTAGGGATTGCACTGAATCTGTAGATTGCTCTGGGTAGTATGGGCATTTTAGCAATATTAATTTTTCCAATCCATGAGCATGGAATATCTTTCCATTTGTTTGTGTCATCTTCAATTTCTTTCATCAGTGTTTTATAGTTGTCAAAGTACAGGTCTTTCACCTCCTTGGTTACAGTTGCATTTTTTAACAATCTCACCAGATGATTTTTGAAACACACTGCCATTTAAGAGCCATTGCTTTAAAGAGTAACATCGATAATCCAAGAGGGTATTCCATGTTCTTAGACATTTGGATCCACCCATTATCTCATCTCTGCTCTACCTTCTATTTCTCTTCATGCAACCTCGATTTCGGTCAAACCAAATTCCTTGCCATCTCTCGAGTTCTCTAAATTCTCCCCCCTCCCCCGAATCTGTTTCTTTGTTCATGTAGATCAGTCTGCCTGAAATGCCTTACCTACTGCACAGATTTCTTTCAATTAAGTAGATAAATCAGCCTTTCCCCAGTACCTAGTACACCCTAAAGGAGACATAGTAGGAACATAGCTCTTGAGTCTAAATAATTTCCCTCACTATGCACACTTAATACATGTTTTTTCTTTTTGAAATTAAGTGAATTGTGGAACTTGTATCAAATAGTTGTACTTAATGATACACTTTAATGTATACATGTCACTTTCAGACACGAAATATTTAATACAAGAGATTTAATATAAGAAAATTTATTCCTTATTCTTTAATTCAACAATTTTTTCAATATCTCTACATGCTTAGAAGATACAATGAGTGCTTTGCTTCTGCCATAAAAAAAGAGTTGAGTACTATAATTATATCAGAGAATAGCCAATGATGTTTCTATTGATGATGCTCATTGTTAAGAACCATTTACTTAAGGAGGGCACGTATTGCATGGTGTTTTTGGTGTTGAGTTATATTAGTTCTTTATATACTTTGGATAGCAAGTAATGAATCATGGAACTTTGCATCAAAAACTTGGGATGTACTGTATGGTGACTAACATAACATAATAAAAATTTTTTATTAAAAAAAAAGAACCATTTACTTATATTAAATATCTTCTTTTTGTGAAATCAGGAAATTTTTCAATACATTTAAGAAAGATACATAATTGAAGTTGTTTAATTAATAGTAATTAATAGTAAATACTGAAATACCACTGTCAGAATTAGATTTTCATATCTGTTTTATGTGTATAATGGTCTTATCCACTCGATCACCTAAACAGTCCCTGATGATGTCTGTTAGACTTCTGAAAGACCAGCAAGGGCCGGGGACATATTAGGCAATCAATATATACTTTTTCATTGATTGTTGGATTTATTAGGGACTCTGAGCATTCAAAGGTACATTGAAAATATTTTTAGAATGTTAGCTGAATCAAGAGAATAACCCAAACACACTATCTGCTTCAACCCTTTTAAATGAATGGGTAGCATGTAGTTATGTCCTAAATGATTTAAACCAACACCTACATTAAAAAATATACAAGCAAAGAAGCAAACAATCACCACTATAGCAAACCCATGTATCCCTGGTATTATTATGGGGTCAATTCTTATTTTTCCACTTTAGTCTTCTCTTCAATTCACCAGATTTGTCAGATCATATTTTGCTTCTGTGATTTATCTCTTCTGATTTCCAACTTGTTCTAGACTTTGACTTTCTGCATTTTTTCCATTTAGGGTCTTTACCCTGTATTGGATGAAAAGCAGTTCACTCCTAAACCTCATGGAACCTGCAGCAGCCTCCTACCTCCTTCATTGCTCATGGCAAGCTTCCTCATTTCCCCACCTCCTACATGACAAAGAAGACAGACTGAGGAATGAAGTGTTTGGGCTCTGTTAACCAGAATATCCCTTAAACATACTTTATGATACTTAGTTTATAATAGTCACTTAATTGTGTAATTATTATATTTAAATAACAATAAGAGCAAAACTAAAATAAAGAAAAATAATCCAAATTATCTATTTACAACATACCATTTGCTTGACACACTGTGCACCTGTAATAATTTTTGTGCATTTCTCAATTTCATCTTCACAACCCTATGAGTTATATATACTATATCCACTCCCCATAGAAGTGTTCGAGGTATAGAAAAATTAAGTAATTTCCCCAAACTCTCAAATGTCAGTGACAGTTTTAAATCTGGGTTTGTTAACTGTAGGACTGGCCTCTATCATTACATATTGCAAGTTCTACTAGCACCAAATGAATCAACTTCCTGCTCATTTTTCTCTTCTATTCATTATGTACTTAGTAGTAAGCACTGTGGCTATAAAAAGCAAAAGAAAGCATAGCTTTCCAAAAAAGGTACAAGTTGTGATGTAGATATACATGTAAATAAACAAATATAATGTGGGTGACAAAGACTAACGGAAGTAACCAGAGGATCTCAGAATATGCTGTGGGAATTTAGAGAGGAAAGGCTTGAACCTTCTCCTGAGGATAATTATATCAAACATTCCAGAAGAAGTCAAATCTTCAGCTAAGCTTAAGGTTGAAGATGAGATTGTCAGGTGATGCCTGATGTCAAAGATGATTCATACTCATAAGGACATTTCAACCTTAAGCTTAAAAATTGGATTAATTTTAAGAAGGATTAAGAATAAAAAAGCGTAAGTATGTGTTACACAGTCTAATTACTTGAAAGTTAATTTTTCATTTAGTAGGTTAATGGTAATATTCCTTTAAGAACTATTTTTGTGATTATAAAAAGAGACTGGATCTACCAACAGCAAATTTTGGAATAGAGAAAACTTTTCACAATGTAAAAGATTATCCTAAACATACCAGAGTTTCAAAGTAGTGAGATTTTGTTTTATAATATATCTAAATCTTGTATTTTAAAAATAGGGATTGGGAAAATTCTTAAGCATGATGCCAGTAAAAATAATAAAAGAATTAAGATGCAGATGAGATTTTATGACAAAGTCTAATTTTGAAAAGTTTTAACTTGAAATTAGTTTTACGGGGTGCCTGGGTGGCACAGGGGTTAGGCGTCTGCCTTCGGCTCAGGGTGTGATCCTAGCGTTGTGGGATCAAGCCCCATCAGGCTCTCCCGCTATGAGCCTGCTTCTTCCTCTCCCGCTTCCCTTGCTTGTGTTCCCTCTCTCGCTGGCTGTCTCTATCTCTGTCGAATAAATAAATAAAATCTTTAAAAAAAAAAAAGAAATTAGTTTTACAAAATAAAACACACATAGTAGAATAAAAAATATAGTAATATATAAAATTGTACGAACTTACATACTCAATTTTTTTTTCATTTTTTAAATTTAAATTCAATTAGCCAACACATAGTGCATCATTAGTTTCAGATGTAGTGTTCAATAATTCATCAGTTGCATATAACACCCAATGTTCATCACATCACATGCCGCCCTTAATCAAGAAATGGGCAGAAGACATGAACAGACTTATATACTCATTTTAAAAACTTACTGCTGATGGAGTACCTGGGTGGCATAGTCGTTAAGTGTGGGATTCTTGGTTTTGGCTCAGATCGTGATCTCAGGGTCATGAGACCGAGTTCCTCATGAGGCTCCGCACTCAGCAAGCAGTCTGCTTAAGACTCTCTCCTTCTCCTTCTGCCCCTCCCCCACATGCTCCCTCCATCTCTCTCTCTCTAAAATAATCTTTTAAAAAAATTCATAAGAAAAAATAAAAATTTACTGCTGACAATTAACTTAAAAAAAGAGAACACACCAGTGTACTGATAGAGAAAGCTGCCTTGATTAGTTTTACATATAAAACTTTATCTCTCAATTGGTATATAATAAGATTTTACATGCGTAGCATTATAAATAATACAGAAAGAAAAACAACAAAATGCAGCCTTTGTTCTTAAGAGATTACAATCTCATAGTTCAGAAAAGACATTAAGTACGTAATTAACAACGTCAACAACAGAATTAGGCAAATATACATACCTAGAAAGGTGTGATCATTTAGGATTAATGGTTATGAAAGCTATTATAGAAGAGATAGCATGTGTTCTAGGCCTTAAAGATTTGCTGACATTTAGATAAGTATAAAGAAGGGAGAAACAATTGTAGACAAAGAAGATTTTAATATAAGCAAAGACATGAATTAAGGCTGCCTCAACTAATAACTCTACCCTTTGCAGACATTGCTAACAGCATTCTTCCTCTCTCAGAGGTCTTTGCAATCCTTGACATAGTTAGTATCAATCAATCATCATTGGCATAAGGGGTGAAGCCAATTTACTACTGTTAGGAAAATATGTGCAAAAGTAGGGCAAAGAAGAAAGGTAATTTATAATAAAGGAAATTTGTAATAAAAATAGAGCAGCTTAGTTAAAACAAGTTTTTACAATAACAGTAAGGGGTGGTGGGAAGACATGTAGGGGTCCCAAATGGCACATAAGATTTTCTATTTTTTATATTATACAGGCATACCTTAGAGATATCGTGGGTTCCATTGTAGACTGCCACAATAAAGTAAATATCGCAAAGCAAGTTAAATGAATTTTTTGGTTTCTCAGTGCATGTAAAGTTATGTTCACACTAAAAATTATGTATACGTTATAGTAAGTCCTGTGCAATAGCATTATGTCTAAAAAAGAATGTATATACCTTAATTTAAAAATACTTTATTGCTAAAAAATACTAACTATGATCTGAGCTTCCACTAAGTCATAATCACTGATCACAGGTCACTGTAACAAATATAATAATAACAGAAAAGTTTAAAATAGTGTGTGAATTACCAAAATGTGAGCAAATGCTGTTGGAGAAATAGCACTGATAGACTTGCTCTATGCAGGGCTGCCACAAACCTTCAATTTTGCCAAATATGTAATTATTTGTGAAGCACAATGAAGTGAAGTACAATAAAATAACAGATGCCTGTATTTATATTTTTGTATTGTCAATATATTATTTTTTCTCTACCTCAATATTTGATACAATAATCCTGGCATTCTTATTACTTTTAGAACCTATGACTATTTCTATAGTCTCCACTCAGTTTTCTTTATTGGATATTCAAGATGCATATAAGTTTAGCAAATATGTATTGAGTGTCCACCATGTGTTGAATCTAGCACCAGAGACTGGAGATAGAGCCATGCAGTACACATAGGGTTTCTGTTCTCCTGAAGCTAATGATGTAACATACAACAGAATTAACGAAATGATTACCTTCTGAGAAGCTTTGTCGTTTTGTTTTGTTTGTTTTGTTTTGAGAGAGAGAGAGAGAGAGAGAGAGTGTACGTACAAGGGGGGAGGAAGAGGCAGAAGGAGGGAAAGACAGAATCTTAAGTAGGCTCCATGCCCAGCGCAGAACACCAAGTGTATCTCATGACCCTGAGATCATGACCTGAGCTGAAATCAAGAGTCAGATACTTAACCAACTGAGCCACCCAGGCGCCCCTCTGAGAAGGTTTATAACAGAAAGTACAAAGTATTTTGCTCATATCCAAACTTCTTAAGATTGTTTTATCCTGACATTTACTTATTCCTTTGTTTATTTATTTATGATGCCAAAGAGTTCTTAAAATCTCTACAATTTTCCTGTTTCTTTACTCATTTTGACATTTCTCTACTCCCAAAATATACAACCACATTATTATGTTGAAAGTAAATACATCTTTTTGATCTTTATGCTAGTTCTTAAGATTTTGAGCATAACAGCTCCCTATTCTTGTTTTAAAAATACTAGTATGCTCCATTCCAATTGTATTCTCTTAATAGGGTGATAATTCCAGCACTTATGCACTACGGTCTTGCTCAGACTAACTGGAAAATTACATATCAAAACCAGGTCCTTGTAATCATGGACTTACGTGTGGGAGTACTCTAGGAAACAATAGTAAGAAGCAAGTGACCTAACTACATGAAAACATTCATGTTCCTTTGAAAAAAAATCGTGTGATAATATACTGCCTTTTCCCCTCCGACTTCATGAATAGCCTGTGGGTACAGGATAAACTTTTGGGCATTTCTCAATTTAGAAAAAAAAAAAAATTCACCTCTAAGAAATGAATGTGACATTGGGGATTACTATCTTATTTCCATCCATATATCAGAACCATGGTTTAATTTTTATATATTACTAGACAGAGCAGGCAATACCTTCAGAAATATGAATGTAAGTGAAATCCACAAGTAAACATAGGTAGCAAGTGTTTTAGTACCCTACACATCAATATATGAAATTGCATTTCAGAATATACTGAATGTAAAAAACCTGATGCCTTATTATCATGATGAGACAAGAATAGAAAATGGCAGGGACTATAGGCAATTTATTTTCATGACAAGCCTGCAATCATGAAGAATTGTAAACATAAACCATTCTCATTGCCATTTCAAGACTGTAATCTTGTCCTCCAAAGATGTCACACCTGGGCCTCAGTTGTTTTAAATGACTCATTTCATATTTCTGGATATTCTTGACCAGTCTAGTTATCAGATCCAACCACTTCTAAAATAAATGCATATTATTCTTGTCTACTCGATTGAATAAAATTATGCCAACACAGAACGCTAGGTTTAGATATTTATGAACCATCTTGATAAGAATTAAAGTGATTTTGTTAAAAGTATACTTTTTGAGTTCACATTTTAATGTGAATATATATAAGTAAATTCCAGAGAAGATGTTATTAAATGTGCTTCTTAAAAAATTAATTAGACATTAGAGATGTTTGTGTGTGTGCATATATGTGTGTGAGTGTTTGTGCCTGTGTCATAATTACAGCTCTTATGACCTCAAGTGCCTAAATTACATTTGCTGACATGCCAACATAAGACCAAACAAGTGTTAAGAAAAGGATATCATATAACACCACATCAGAGACTTAAATACATTTTGTAATTCAAAACAAATACATATTCATTATCATGTGTATTCTATAGGAATTCTAGAAAAATTTTTCAATTTTAGTAAGGTGAAGGATCATCCTGGATTTCAGTAAATCTATTGTTATGATATACTGGCTAAACATACTGACCTTGATCTAATAACATATATTTTTGTTGTGCTATGTTCTTTGAGAAATATAATTCTAATATTATATTGAGATAAATACTGTTATATGCCTATACATTTCTAGATTCCATTTATTATTACAACTTAGTGGGGATGATTAATGAATGAACTGTGATTTCATTTATTTCCGCTTGATTAATTTACTTATTCTCTTATCACCAATTCAAATACTTCTCAGTTAAGACAGATGCTCTGTCAAATCAAAAATATTTATTGGAGAGGCGCCTGGGTGGCATAGGGCGTGATCCCAGCGTTCTGGGATTGAGTCCCACATCAGGCTTCTCTGCTGGGAGCCTGCTTCTTCCTCTCCCACTCCCCCTGCTTGTGTTCCCTCTCTCGCTGGCTGTCTCTCTCTGTCAATTAATAAGTAAAATCTTTAAAAATATATTTATTGGATTCATTGAGAAGAATTACCAAAAAATATACTTTTAGGTAACTTAGAGAACAACACTCGAAACGCTTTAGAATAGTTTGTAACCATTTTTCAAAACATAGACTACTTTCAAAATCTGCTGTAAAGATGGAGACGTTCCACCTAGAAAAATCTAACCAAATTCTTCATGGAGTTTCATGGGGTTCAGAGATCTCTTGAAATTTAAGATATACCCTGGTTATAAAATCCTACAAAAATTATGTTGGACTAGCTGTATAACTATGGGAACGTCAATTAAACTCACCATGCCTGTGTCCTCATCTGTATGTTCTGAAAAATTTTGGTACTTATCTTTGGGGATCGTTGCAAGGATTAAGTGCATTAATATATGTTAAGTATTAAGTTCAGTGCTTGGCTCAAAGTTGTACTACATGCATGTTTGTTTTTATTGTGGTTATTGTAAAATATTTTAGGTAGGCCAAAGGAAAAGCAAGCCTCAATTTTGTAAACCTCATTTTATGAATATATTGAACTTAGGCTAAGTTTTCAGATAATTTTGGATTGGCAGAGAGGGAAGCCAACTGTTTTCAAAAACTGTGAATATACTTTTAAGAGTAGAAATATTATATGGCATGAATCACTGAAATACATTTAAAAGCAAAAGGCTCTGTTAATGGAAGCCAGGGGCAGCCAGCAGAAAAGGTGAGAGGCCCTCATCTTTTTTTTCTTTTTTTTAAGATTTTATTTATTTGACAGAGAGAGAGAGACAGCTGGAGAGGGAACACAAGCAAGTGGAGTGTGAGAGGGAGAAGCAGGCTTCCCACTGAGCAGGGAGCCTGATGTGGGGCTCCATTCCAGGGCCCTGGGATCATGACCTAAGCCAAAGGCAGACGCATAACCGACTGAGCCACCCAGGTGCCCCAGCCCTCATCTTTTGGTCCCATGCTAAGGAAGTTCAATTGGATAAGTCAAAAAGGACCTATGTCTCTGTCACATACCTTTCTATCTTCAACCCCCTTTATTCTTACTTTGTCCAAGTTAAACAATGGTAACAAGGAGAAACAATACTTAAGCACAAATGTAGCTAAAATTAAATGGAAAGAAAAATTAGTATTTTCAAAGGAGCATCAGTGAACAATTTTACAAAAACATTAAGACATTACAGAGAAGGAATGGTGGATTAAAGAAAGAAAAAAATAAAAGATCAAAAACAGAAAAATTGTTTGGCCTTCAAGGTGAAAATATGTAAAGAGTAAAGTATAGGAAGGTACTCTCTGATGCTAATGGAATGCATTACATTCCTATGAATTCCATTGACACACAGTAACATTTTGAAAAACATTAAGTCTATTTCTTTTTCCTTTGAGGTGACTTTCATCTTGGCAAACCAGAGGTGTTTGTCTGTCTATTTGGTAGAGGTAAGTGGAAATGGAGGAGAGTTATACTTTGCTACAGAAGGAATGAAGTTATGTTCAGGTTTTGATATGCAAAATAGAATTCTTCAGCAAGACTACAGCCTAAAAAGAGGATTTCTCATGGTTCCTGTAATCCTCCTCCCTGTTTAGCATGTTTTAGGGTTGTCAGAAGGAAAAAGCTCTTGCCCTGCAAGGCGGAGAAGATGCATCTTTGTCTATGACAGCTAGGCTGGTTAAATGGGAATTAAAAAGATAGGACAGAAAGGAAGAATTAAAAAATCCCAACTGTATTTTTGTCCTTAGGAATAGCAAGAAAGAGAAATTGGGGAGGAAAGTGGGTATTTTTCCTGCTTTATTCTGAGATTTTGACACAGAAAAGACATGTGTTAGATAAGCTAAGGGACATAATGAGAGTAGAGCTCCTCTCCTAGCTTCTTGTTTGGTTCCCTTTGAAGTGGCCACATTTCAAGCTTCTTCCAGTACATATCAATGGACTAAGGGGCTGTTCATTTCTTGGGGAAGAGTGAGCTCTTTCTAGGATTGTTTTAATGATCAGATGAGAGTAGGATTTAGATTAACTGGCCTTTTATTTTCTTCCCGTTAGCAAGTGAGTAGAATCATAGCAAGAAAGCCCAATTACTTAAAGAGTAAATAAAAGTGATTATATTAACTTCCTGCATATTTGAATATTTATGTGAGTTAAACTCTTTAGTCAATATATTTTATATGCTTGATCTTTGCACTCACCTTTTGCTGTGCTCCAGTGTACCAGTGTCTCCAGGGTGGGAATGGGAAGGCTTTACACATGTCTGGTGCCCTGATTTTTGTGTCTGGTTACTGTGGTTTTTGCAGTTTTATCCAGGGGACACCCCTTGATTGCCTGGCTCTGGTCGCACATGGAGCCTTTCATTCTTGGATCCCACAGGACTGTGTAAATCAGAGAGACAGTTCTTAGCAGGCTACCACGCCCAGACACTGCGCAGACATTGGGCTGAGGCACATTCCCCAGTCTTTCTGTGAAGGAAGCCACTTTGTCTCAGAACTTTGGCCTGAGGGGCAGACTTTAGGTCTGTCACACACTTAGTGGCCTACAGAGCTACTCTCAAGGAATATAGGGTATGGATGCCATCTTGGTGCTCCCCCTCTACATTGCTCTAGTTCACCAGTTTCACTCAAAAAAAAGACTTTTATACCCTAGCTTCTGTGGCCCCAATTTCTGCAAATTACCACTTAGGGGACACCTCCAGATCACCAATGCTCCGGAGGCCAGTGAGGCTTATGCTTATGGTCCCACAGGACTCTATGCATTTGTATACTTTTAAAAGTTGGTGCCTTTTACAAGCTGAGGCTGCTTCCAGTCACCCAGAATCTAGGTGCTAGATTCTCCCCTGTGGGACATGGTGAGTCTTGGCACATCCTCAACTCCTGGGAGTTACTAAAAATATAACATCCTGCTTGCACAAGCACAGAAGTTTGAAAGAGAACCAGGAACTAAGGCAGGGTTGAAGGACAAGTTTCATCTCCTACATGAGGCCACTCCTTTAAGAGTGAGAGAGAGACTGGTTATTTCATCTACTGTAAAGGAACCAAGGTAGAGAGTCAAACAAAATGAACAAACAGAGGAATATGTTCCAAATGAAAGAAAAAGATAAAACCTCAGTGGAGGGAACCCTTAATAAAATGAAGATAAGTAATTTACTTGAGAGAGAGTTCCAAATCATAGTCATAAATATGTTCACCAAATTGGGGAGAAGAATGTATGAACATAGTGAGAACTTCAACAAAGAGATGGATAATATAAGACAGGATCAAACAGAAGTCACAGAGGTGAAGAATATGATAATTGAACTGAAAAATACATTAGAGGGGTTCAATATCAGATTAGATGAGGCAGAAGAAAGGATCAGTCCATCGAAGATAGGGCAATGTTATTCACCAAATCAGAGCAGCAAAAAGAAAAAAAGAGTAAATGATGTGCCTAAGGATTTGCCTTCCAGGATATTTATCACAGTATTATTATTTTTTTAAATATGAACTTGAGGAATGTCAAAGAAAAAATGTTTAATGATCCTTGTTAAAGTTTACAGTAAGGAAGTTTTAATTTAAAGGGGTGGGGTGCCACTGTGATAGGTATAGGGACTACTACAGTGCGATTTTGCAGTGGGGAAGAGAGTTTGGGCTCAACTCTGAATTCTGCATAGGCAAACTGGAATTTATAACAAGGAGCAGGGTGGAGGTCAGTGGATAGAAAATTACTAAGAGAAAATATTAGGGGCAAGGGGGATTCTGGCTTACCCAAAAGACAGATCAGCATAATCAGACATCATCTGAGGGATGATGGAAGATGGGGAACCCAATCAGATATTGAGGGTGATCAGATATTGACGTCGTGGGTCGGGGCGTTAGTTCCTGCTAAATTGCGTTAGCAGAGTTCTTACTAAAACTGGATTTTATAAGAAAATGCACAAATGGGCCTAGGAGAGGGTTCAGGAGCCTAAGGTTTGGTCAAACAAAGAATCTTTGTCCAAAGCTTTATCCATATATATTACAATTATGAAGTTACTACGCTTTGTTCCACTTCCAGGACAATGAAATGAAACTGAAGTTCTAAAAGATAAATGCCTTCTGTCTGAAGAATTTTCTTTCAGTACAATATACTTAAGCAAAAAGCAAGTAATAATAATAAATATATTCAGATGTTTTAATTTCAAACCTATTCTATTTCAGTTGTATTAATTATCTGCCCATCGTCACAAAGAATTGAAGACAAAGAATAATACTATGTTCTATGGTTTTATATTATCCAGATCTTCTACTTCAGGAAACAATGAAATTTTCTCTTAGTACTCATAATGTGCCTTCCTTTATCTAGGTAAAATCTGGAAATTTCTCTGTAGAAAACAATAAAGTCAAAAGCATTTTAAACATATGGAATTTCTCACAAAAGAATACCAGAGGAAATTTAGTTCAGGTTATTGGGGGAGAGGGAGAGAAAACCTTTGAGGTAAAGTATAGATTGTAAATAGAAAGACTGCATATTAACCTCCCAGTTTCTTAACCAATAATTATATTGGAAATTCTGATTTTGTAAATGTACGAAAATAAAATAAAGACTGATGATTTGGATTTGGGAAGAATTCCAGCAATGACTGAAAGCTGTTCACACATTCTTTTTTTATAGCATTGCTTTTCACATAGTAGGTACTTAAAAAAATGTTTTCTGAATGGATCAATTATCCTTTAAAACACCTGGAATCAGTTAACCTAATACATTTACCTGGAATACAGAGTACATTTTTCCAGAGCTGAAGATTTATCTGCAGCACATTTGAATAATACAGCCGTTTCATTTCCTCCATCTCATTTCCCTTCACCTTCAATCTTGGCTTTCCCTTAAATGCCTTCAACTGTGCTGAAAATTTCACCACTGACTATTCTGTGCCAGTGTAGGGTCTGAGCGGTGGTCCAGGCCCAGACCAATGGCCCCTGGGCATTTCCCTTAAGTAGCTCGAACATTCAGTTCTGGAGTTTGGATTTTAAAATACCTGCCAACAATATGCCGACAGTACAATGAGCCTTTGGATTTTTCTTTCTTTTTTATTGAAGTGTTTCTTTTTCATACACTAGTTATATTTTTTAAGAGTTTGCACTCCTTTCAAAATGTTTCCTAAATGAAATTATTTTATTTGACACAACTTAGAAGGAACTCAGTGACGTGGTGGTTATAATATTTTATTTTATTTTAGCTCCTGTTGTTTCTAAGGAAGAAATCCTAATTTAGTCATATATGTGTGAATTATCATACTGAAATTTTAATTAAGGTGTTTGCATACAAAAATGTGTCTTCTCTCATTTCCTTCGTTTATTAGTTATGGACAGTTTAGGGGTCAAAAAACAGTTCAGGAGTCAAAAAAAACCAAAAAAAACAAAACCTAATTCTGAATCCCAGCACTGTTCCACAAAAGCTGTGGCTTGGGCAAGTCACCAGACTGCTCCAAGTTTTTGTTTCCTTATCTTTATAATGAGAATAATATGATTAAATGAGGTGTTGTGTCCAGCATACCCTGAATATCTATAAAGATGAGTTTTACTCTATCTTCTCACTTCCAACTGAGAGACCCCAGGTTACTCTTTGTGCTTTTCACAAATTACTCTATAATCTCTGTATATAGTTCAGCAGGTCTACTGTCTTAGACCACTTCCTAGTGAACAGAATCAGAGGCAAGGATGCCAGTGGTGATGCTTTACGTGGGGGGAAGTACAAAACCAGAAGAGCAAGAAGGAGTGTCAAGGGGAGTGAGGCAAGGAAAATGTGCAGCAATGTGAAGCACATTACTGTGGTCACTGCTGTTTCAGGATGGGCTGTGAAGAGTCACAATGTCACTCTGCGTGCAGGACTTTTCTGGATGGGCTACACAGACATACTATCTCATAGTAATTCATGGGAGGTAGGATAAAGGGGGAATTTATCTGCATGGCTCCACTAACTCTTGTTTTCCCATCAGTCAAAGTTCAACCCATGAGGAGTTAACACTCTTACCTCACTCTGGAATGAGGCATTTGGAGGCTCCTTGAAATCCGATCTCAAGACCTGTAGTGGCGTAATGTTTCCTTCTAGTTCAGAAGTGGCAATAGGGGCTGGTTGACTAGGTGACAGGTAACTCTGAAGGAGAGAGAATCCAGCACCCCAAGAGCAGAAATGGATTGATCCCAAGTAGGCCCAAGACTATCTCTTAAGAATATGCATATGAATCAAAGGAATCAATCAAATTTTACTCTGTGAGTAAATAAAATGTACTCTGATTTTAAATAAAGATTTTCTCTGATTTTAAATTAGATGCAAAATTCAAGAGAGATCCAAGGTCACCTGTTTATAACTTCTCACCAACAGTTTTCATTTGAAGGGCAAGGAAGGGGTACACCTTCATTCCCTTTCACTATTGCCTTCCTCATGGGATGGTTCTGCACCTGCACAATCCCCACACAGAGTGCTCAGTTATTGCGAATTCAATTGCCCTTATCCTCCATTATTATAAGAGAAATCAATTATCTGCAGACGTACTTCAGTATCTGAAAATGACTGTGGGCATGTCCTACTGTAGGTAGACTCAGCTGAGTGTGCCAACAGCACAGGAAGTCACTTCCTGGTTTTCAGGTTTTGCATCTTCACAGCAACATTGTTACATCCTTCCTGAGACTGAGGGAGACATGACTTTGTCACTCTATCAATGTGCAGCGCTTCAGTGATAATTTTCTTCTATCGTGTGTTGTAGGAAATTTTTGTTTTTTCCTCAGAAAAGACAAGAGGAATTAATGCCTCTTTTTTCTTCTATTTTTTTATAAAGATTAATAAAATGTCAGTTCAAAAATGGGCAGGAGATAGTATTACTAAAAGATAATAGTTATCATGATAGAAAGGGAATAAATTGGGTTGTTGAGACTGAAAGGCAGGTTCAAATCCTGATTCTACAATTAATTAACGATGAATACATTGTTTAATCTTTCTGAATGTCTAGATTTTCATTTGTAAATGATAGTAATATCTCCCTTATAAATTGTTACATACAAAAGGAAAAGGTTTATAAATTGTTTAGCACATATTAAGCTCTTTCCACATAGTACTTAATATTAGCAGAAAACTTGGAGTTATTATATGTAACTCTCTCATCTTCCACTTAGGAAACTGAAATCTGGCAAAACTAGATGACTATCCCCAGACTGTAATGATTGCTTAATGACAAAGACTATTGTATAATCCACTTCTTTTAACAAAATCTAATGTCCTTTTTACTCTAAAACAATGCCACCTTCATTATGAGTACTACCAAGATCATTTTTCTGACCTGGAGAATGATTGCATTTCTCAATGTGATAAGAGCATATTTTGGTAATCTTATTTTATATTAGGTATTTGTATTAGCATCATCTTTTGTCTAAAACAAAATTTTGTACAAAAGCAAATGCATTAGCAAAGCATAGTTTATTTAAAGACCATATAACTAAGTTCAGAACAACTTGATTTTCCTAGTGTACATTCTGAACTTTAGCAATCAAGGATAATATATTTAAATCATGATTTAAAAGTACTTAGTTGATATATTATTTAATGTATCACATCGTGTGCCTGCACAATTTCATCACTATACTGAAAAAGCAAGTCTACTGGTTTCCGATACTCCTTTAGTAGTAGAATGCAGTTTTCTCATTATTCATATCTATTTCATTTTATACCATGATAATTTTGAAGTAAAATGCCATCCCTTATTTTCCTGTATATAAATGTATATTTGGGGGCGCATGGGTGGCATAGCGGTTGAACGTCTGCCTTCGGCTCAGGGCGTGATCCCGGCGTTCTGGGATCGAGCCCCACATCAGGCTCCTCCGCTATGAGCCTGCTTCTTCCTCTCCCACTCCCCTGCTTGTGTTCCCTCTCTCGCTGGCTGTCTCTATCTCTGTCAAATAAATAAATAAATAAAATCTTTAAAATAAATAAATAAATAAATGTATATTTGTATCATGTCCAAAGTAATCAAGATGAAATGGTGCTTAGTATAAAAAGTCCTTTCACGATCAGAAAAAATGGTTTTGTAGAATGAAGGTCCAAACTGAAACCATAACACTACACATGTGATGGCCTAATGGCTTTCTTAAAAATATTTCTGACAGAGTCTATTTGGTTATAAAATAACCCTGCAAAACTAACTTCACTTTTGAAAAGAAAAAAAAAGAGTAATAGTTCTAAAGTACAGAACCCATGGTAAATGAAGCTTTTTGGCATAATGTTTCTGTGGTTAAATACTTAAAATCAAATTATGATAGTCATTGGTGTACTTGGTACGTCAGGATCTTCTTACACTAAGTGGCCATTGTAACTTTGAGTAAGTCATTTAAACTCTCTGAGCCTGTGGTTCCTTTCTCACTAATCATAAACAGTAATTGCTGCCTAGGAATATGAGATATTTAAATTTTGGTCATCCTTGGAAGAAAGCTATGTCAAATTCATTTTCATTTCTGGGTCTTGCTCCATCACTTACATTCTCTTTACCTAGTAACTTCAAAATTGCTCTTTGCCTTATCCCTTTAATCAGTGTGTCAAACCCATGACCTGAGCCTCAGCAACGCTCCTCCACTAACCATAACCCTCTTTTCCATGAAAAGCTCATTTTCTTAAGAGAGTTTCCTCACTTTTGATATAACCATATTCGAAAACAAAGAACATTAGAAAATTAAAACTTGGCTAGTGGGCCTGAAGTAGAAGTACAGTCAGATAAAGTGAAGTTAAAAAGCATAATCAGAGGGATTTCCAAATTCTGTTCTGGCATGGAAGGAGCTTAGAAATCATCACTCTGTCCTAACACCAAGTAAAAACTGAAGAAAAAAAAAAAAACTGAAAAAGCAACAGCTCCTCTTAGATCTTCTTAGAACTGAGGTCACAGGACAAATTGCGGCCCTCATAATTGGAAGGACAGGTTAATACAGAGGATCACAACTTACCAGAGCAGAAAGTCTCTGGGCAAACACCTCCACAGGAACCACTGCTGGGGTAGGAAAACATGAATTGTAATTTTACAAACTGCTAGAGGCTCAGAGTGGACAACTCTGAGAATTCAAAACTCCAGGGTTGAGCAGTCACAAGGGGCTCCCATACTTATGTGAGTTTGACCGTCAGAAATTTAACCAGATCTTACAATGAATATCAGAGAAGAATCCCCTCCTGCTTCTAGCAGAAGGAGGAACTAAAGAACCATCTGGAAATATTCCGTAGCAGTCTGTTCTTTAAAAAAAAGAAAAAGATAGAGGTTTATTTCTTATTCACAAAATAGCCCAGATGTCAGTGGCCCAGGTCTGACAGGGAAGCTCTATCACTATCACCCTTGGCTTCTGTGCCTATTACCAAAGTGGCTGCTCCAGCTCCCACCATCACATTTGTATCCTGAGCAAAGACCATGCATACTCATTCCTTTTTTTCCTCAGATTTATGGAGGTATAATTGACAAATAAAAATTGTATGTATTTAAGGTAGATAACATGATGTTTTGATACATATATACTTGATGAAATGATTACTACAACCAGCTAATTAACATATCCATCACCTGATATAGTCACTATTTTTTGTTTGTTTGTTTTGTAGTGAGAACACTTGAGATCTACTCTCTTAGCAATTTTTGACTGTATAATACATTACTATTATTATTGTATAAAGCATATTATTTATGATATAGTATATAAAATATTGTATTTTCTTGTGTGTGGTGAGAACCCTTGAGATTTACTCTTAGCAAATTTCAAATTCACTTATTATTATTTAATATAGTATATTGTATATAGTACATCATTTAATATATTGTATATTATATATAATCCCCATGTTGTACACAAGGTCTCCAGAACTTATTCATGTTATAACTGAAAGTTTGTACCCTTTGACCAATATCCTCAACCCTTAGAAATCACCAGTCTACTCTCTGTTGCTATGAGTTCAACTTTTTAAGATTCCACATATAAGTGAGATCATACAGTTTGTCTTTCTCTGTCTGGCTTATTGTACTTAGCATCATGTCTTCCAGGTTCTTAACAAGGCTTTCACTCAAGAGAAACTATTTATCATGGTCTAAACTATTGGGGTTTCATCACAGCCTAATCTACTGGGAGGAAGAGAAATACACAATTCCAGCGCACCGTAGCCACCATGTCCCATATATAATGGGGTAAGGAGAGGAGCGAAGCTCACAGCCGAGGGGCACAGGTTCATTAAAAGATGGAGATCTAATTGTAGGACTGTTAAATGCTTCATACCTTATGATCACTTTGCTAAAGGCCTATTTATCACAGTTCTTTTTAGCCTGTATATTATGCGTGGCTATCAAAAAAAAATTACAAAGCATACTAAAAAGCAAAAAATACAGTTTGAAGAGACAAAATAAGTACCAGAATCAGTTTTAGGTTTGACAAGAATATTGGAATTATGAGACCAGAAATATAAAACAACAACATTTAATACAATAAGAATTCTAATGGATAGCATACAAGACCAGATGTGCAATGTAAGCAGAGAGATGGAAATTCTAAGAACAAATCAAAAACAAATGCTAGAGATCAAAAACATTATCACTGTAACAGAAATGAAGATCCTTTGATAAGCTCATTAGGAGACTGGACATGGCCGAAGAAAGAATTTCTGAGTCTGAGGGTATCTCAATAGAAACCCTCAACACTGAAAAGCAAGGAGAACAAAAACTGAAAAATAAGAACAAAATACACAAGAACTGTGGGACAACTACAAAAGGTATAACATGTGAAAAATGGATAGCAGAAGGAGAAATATTTGAAGCAATTATGACAGAGAATGTCCCCAAATTAATGTCAGACATCAAACTGCAGCTCCAGGAAGCTTAGAGAACACCAAACCGGATAAGCGCCAAGAAAACTATACCTGGGCATATCATTTTCAAACTATGGTAAATCAAAAATAAGGAAAATATCCTGAAAGAAGCCAGAGGAAAAAAACACCTTACCTACAGAGGAGCAAAGATAAGAATTATGTCCAACTTTCAGAAACCATGCAAGCAAGAAGACAGTGGAGTTAAATGTTTAAAGTGTTGAGAGAGATAAAAACCACCAACCTAGAATCTGTACCCTACAAAATTATCCTTCAAAAGTGAAGGAGAAATTAAGACTGTCTCAAGCAAACAAAGATTAAGGGAATTTCTTACCAGTAGACCTACCTTGCAAGATATATTAAAAGACATTCATTAGAAAGAGAGAAAATAATATAGGTCAGACACTTGATGTATATAAGGAAGATCATCAGAAAAGGAGTAAGTGAAGGTAAAATAAAGATTTTTACTTTTCTTATTCTTCATTGGTCTAACAGCTAACAGTTTATTTAAATTTTTAAATTTTATTTATTTATTTATTTATTTATTTATTTATTTAAAAGATTTTATTTATTTATGTGACAGAGAGACAGCCAGCGAGAGAGGGAACACAGCAGGGGAGTGGGAGAGGAAGAAGCAGGCTCCCAGCAGAGAAGCCCGATGTAGGACTCGATCCCCGTACGCTGGGATCACGCCCTGAGCCAAAGGCAGACGCTTAACGACTGCGTTACCCAGGCGCCCCTAAATTTTATTTATTTTTATTGGGATATAATCCGCATAACTTTGGGTAAGCTTCAAGTTTACAACTTGTTGATTGGCTATATTTATATATTGCAATATGGTTACCACCAACCATTAGCTGCCACTTCTACTGTATCATATTATTATTATTATTATTATTATTATTATTACTATTATTTTCAGTGAAAACAACTGAGACCTAGTCTCTCAGCAACTTTGAAGTTTACAATATAGTACTGTTGACTATAGCCACTGTGCTATGATTAGATCATCAGAACTGATTTATCTACTAGTTACAAATTTGTACTCTTTAACAAAATCTCCCTAATTCTCCCACCCTAATATATAAACAAACATTCTTCCATACACAAGAAATAAATATGCATCTGGAATTTGCACTGTATTCAAAGAAACCTTTGCCTTTCTGAAAGAGAAATTTGACATATGTCTGTGTTGAATTATCTGTAAGAACAATTATTGGGTTGAGAACAGTGGACTGCATGAATGAACACATTTAAAAAGAACGGCCTCCTCATGAGCTGCCATTCAGTAATAAAGAAATTAGAGATTTTAAAAGGTCTCAGAGAAATAACTGAAAAAGATTATCACAGCCTCCAATGATTGGGAATACCTAGTCTTCCTCGCATCTCCTTTGTGGTGAAGCTTTCTATTTCTAATTTAAAAAAATAATATATTCTATAGTTAAGAGTCTGTTTCTTAGTTTGCCTCTTTTTCCTATACTTGTTTTGTTTCCTGAGTTCCACATAAGAGTGAAATTACATGTTGTTTTTCTCTGACTGACTTATTTGGCTTAGCATAATATTCTCTAGCTCTACCCATGTCATTGCTAATATCACGATTTCATTCCTCTTTTGTGTCTCTGTAATATTCCATCTTGTATACATACCACTTCTTCTTTATCCATTCATCAATCGATGGACATTTGGGCTGTTTACATAATTTTGGTTATTGTTGATAATGCTGCCATAAACATCTGGGTGCTTGTATCTCTTCAAATTAGCATTTTTGTATTCTTTGGGTATATAGCAAGTAGTGCAATTGCTGGATTGTAGGGTGGTTTTATTTTTAACTTTTTAAGGAACCTCCATACTGTTTTCCAGAGTGGCTGTACCAGTTTGCATTTCCACCAACAGTGCAAGAGGGTTCCCCTTTCTCCACATCCTTGCCAATACCTATTGTTTCTTGTGTTGTGGATTTTGGCCATTCTGTTAATTTTAGCCATTCTGAAAGGTGTGAGGTGGTATCTCATTACAGCTTTTATTTGTGTTTCCCTGAGGATGAGTAATGTTGAGCACTTCTTCCTGAGTCTGGTGGCCATCTGGATGTCTTCTTTGGGAAAATGTCTATTCATGTCTTCCGGATTTTTAATTGGATTATTCATTTTTTGGGTGTGGAATTTTATAAGTTCTTTATGTATTCTGGATACTAACCTTTTATCAGATATGACATTTGCAAGTATCTTCTCCCATTCCATAGGTTGCCTTTTAGTTTTGTTGATTGCTTCCCTCACTGTGCAGAAGCTTTTTATTTTGGTGGGGGGATTGGTTAAATAGGTGATGGGGGATTAAGGAGTGCACTTGTGATGAGCACCGGGTGTTGTATCACTGAAGTAATCACTGAAGTGCTGAATCACTGAAACTAATATTGCATTTTATGGTCACTAACTGAAATTTAAATAAAAACCTTAAAAATATATAATATAAAAGAATTAAAGCAGATTATTTTGAGACAAATGAATAAATTATTCACAAAGATAAATAGTTAAGATAAAAAATCTAATTGTGGGAGATATGGTTGAAATTTGAAGAATAATAGATAGGACATAGGATATTTTTAAGTTTATCTTAATGTTATAAACAAATTGAAACTAATTGGAGATTCACTTTTCCCTCTTCATTTTTCTTTGTTTAAATAATTATCAATTCACTCTTGTTAATAAGTTAAAAGAATTTAGAAGTATAGATAATAAAATATGAAAGTTTCCTTTCATTTTCACTTTCCTCAAAACTCAACTCTAAGACAAAAACAGTGAATTGTTTGGTTTGAATTATTCCAGAATGTTTTTCTATAAATCCATTTGTAATTTGTTTGGTATATACATGGCATTATACACATTACTGCACAACTTTTTTTTTTTAATATGAAAGAATTTCATCAACATCTTTTCATGTCTGTGTATTTGGGTCTCCTCTGTGCTTTTTAAATGCAGTGTTAATACTCCACAGGGTAGACAGACCATAATTGTTCTATGTACATTTAAGTTGATTCCACTATTTTATATAGTTTTTAATTTTAATTTTGAAATAATATCAATCAAATTTATAAAACTTCCATAAATTTTAACATCTTAAACAACCACAGTAGATTAATCATAATTAAGAAATTAAATCAATATAATACTTACAACACATCAAGAAACTTGAAATGTTTACAAATTGAATTTGAATTTGAATTGAATTAGTGGAATTCCTCTAACGCCCTTTTTACTGATTCATATCTAAATCTAAAATCACTCATTGTATTTAGTCTCCTTAGTCTCCTCCACTGTGGGACAGTTCTTCAATTTTCTTTGTCTTTCAGACCTTAAACACTTTTGAAGATTACTGGCCATACATGTTGTAGAATGTTCCACAAGCTAGGTTTATGGTGTTTCTTCATAATTTGATCCAAGTTATGTATTTTTGGCAAGAACACTACAGAAGCAATGTTGTATCCTTCTTAATGTATCATTTCTGGAGGCATATGATGTCAGTTTGTTTCATTGCTGGTGATTTTAAATTGGTAACTTGGTTAAATTGGAATTTTAAAAATACCTTTTAAAATATTTTTTAGAGATTTTACCACTGTAAAATTACTCTATTTTCCCTTGTAATTATTTAGTATTTTAGGGAGAATATTTTGAGAATAAGAAAAATCCTGGTTCTTATCCAACTTTTGCCCACTAAGCTTAGCATCCATTGATGACTCTTTGCAACATTTATTAGTAGTTTGTTTACTAATTGATAATTTTCTATTTTTATCATTCTGTTTAATAATTGAAATTCTATTATAATAAAAAGTTATCCACTCTCCTTTAGTTATTTATTTATTCTTTGAATATTTTATGGGTTATAGTCCATTACTATCAATATTTATCTTTTTGCTCAATTTGTCCCATATTTTTACATTGGGAGCTCCTTCGTTTTTAAGATTTTATTTATTCATTTGACATAGAGAGATACAGAGAGAAAGCATGAGCAGGGGGAGAGGCAGAGGGAGAGGGAGAAGCAGACTCCCTGCTTGAGCTGGGAGCCAGATGTGGGGTTCGATCCCAGGACCTGGAGATCATGACCTGAGCCAAAGGCAAACACTTAACCATCTGAACCACCCAGGAGCTCCTGGGAGCTCCTTTTTGACGTGACCTCATCATTTTTGAGTACTTTCTTACTTTCTGCTCTTCCCATGACCCGGAACTAGAATCAGCCATTTCACAAAGCAGCTCCAGTATATATTTATTTACTCACACATCCACGCATATCTGTTTCAATTTCAAATTATTTGTGTATGTGTGTATATATGTTACACACACACACACACACAGACACGTATGTTAAAAAATGTGAGTTCATACTTACATCTTCAATTTCTATCCAGGACCATAGTGTTCACTCTAGCTTTCTACTTTCTCCCCCATGGGTAGCCTGGTTCTCATTATCCACACCATATTTACTTATTGTTTAATCCTAGAATATACATTAAGGGTTTTCAGAATTGCTAACATATAATTCTGTGAAACAAATTTACTAACTATAGAACCATATTTGTATATCTTTGTTTTAGTCTTGCAATATATAGTCAAAATATTATTTTCCAAAATTACTTAAGTTAGTGTTTTTCTTTATCACTCCCTTCAGTGTGGTGTGTTACTCATTTATAATGCAGTTACCCTCTATTTTACCATTTGTATCCCATTTTGGGTTTCCCCACGTCGGGCTGATTTTATGATTCCACTATTTTGATATCACAAACAATGCTGCCAAAAGTATTTTTGTTGTAACATCTTCATGTGCATCTGTATTTCTATAGATAGAGTCCTAAAAATGGAACTTATAAGTCAAACACCTGCACATTTAAAATTTCTATATACATTGATAATTTTTTTCATAAATATTAATAATATTTGTACAATCTAATCAATTACTTCTGACACTTCTCTGTTGCTCATACAGATCAACACTGAATTTTATAAGTCTTTAAATTTTGCTAATCTCTTTAGCAAAAATTGTATCACTTGTTATTTTAATTTGTTTTTATTTGAATAATGCTAGAGTGGAGTATATTTTAATATATTTAATATATCTCTTAGTGTATTTATATTTTCCTGTTGCTTATTCATTTACTTTGCCTATATTAATAGGCATTTTTTTGTACTTTTCTTATTAATTTTTCGAGGGTTTTGTTTGTTTGTTCAATATAATGGATGTTAACCTTGTTATTTGTTGCATATGTTGCAAATATTTTTTTCCCAGATGATCACTGAACTTCCAGGTTTTTGGGTGGCTTTTGTCATTCCAATGTTTTTACTTTTTATGGAGTGAAATCTATCAGTATATTCCTCTATGAATCCTTGCTTTCTATGTGGCTTAGGACAGCTCGCTCTACAGTAAGATAATAAAAACACACACAAAATGTTAAAATAATTCCTCCTCACTGATTTGAAAACATTTATACCATATTCTAAATTCCTATAAAAACTTGAACCTGTGTTTGCATGCACAATTCTGGTAGTTTTCAAAGTATGGCCTGTGGACCTCTAAAGTCCATAAGACCTTTTAGCAGATCCACATATCAAAACTATTTTTTCAAAATCATTTCTCTCTTTCACTCTAGTCATTTCATGAGTGTCCAGTATTTTCCAGAAACCTCAAATACCACATGTGATATGTCAACAGATTGAATGCAGAGGCATATATGAGAAACTAGATGTCTTCTACTAAACCAGTGGTGTGTGTGTATATAGTGCTAGTCCTTAAACTGAAAGAGGTTTCAGTTTAATAAATATAATTTCTATGAGACAGAGAAATATTTTAAGAGTATATAACATATTCGAATTAATGACAATATGTTTATTGGGAAAACATTTGGTGGATTGGGCACAACTCCATTTTTCGAAATGCAACCACAGATTAGCTACAGAAACAAGAATTCCATAAAAATCACCAAAACATTCTGTAAAAATCAATTGCCTATATAGAATTTACAGTATTTAATTTTTAATTTTTATTTGTAAATTGTGTACAACATATCCTTTATATTACAAAAGTTTATATTTAATGTATATGTATATATTTACTACACACAATTTTTAAAAATTTTTATTTTATTTATTTTAGAGAGAGAGAGAACATGCAGGAGCAGGGGGAGGTGCAGAGGTAGAGAAGAGAGGAAGCCAACTCCATGCTGAGACTGGAGCCTGACTGGGGCTCCATCCCAAAACCCGGTATCACAACGTGAGCTGAAATCAAGTTTGACGCCTAACCAATTAGGCCACCCAAGGGCCTTCACACAAATACTTTTTTAAATTAAATGTTGGGGAGAGGGGTGCCTGGGTGGCTCAGTTGGTTAAGCATCTGCCTTCAGCTCAAGTTATGATACAAAGCCCCGCATGGAGACCTGTATGAAGCCCTGCATTGACCCCATATGGGGGGTTTCCTGCTTCTCCCTCTCCCTCTGCCCCTCACGACTTTGCACGTGTGCTCTCTCTCCCTCTTTCTCTCTCAAATACATAAAATCTTTTTTAAAAATTAGGAGTCAGGGAGATACAAACTAAAATTATAACAAATTCTACTATGCATACATAGAACTAAAATTTTATAATATAAAAAACAGTTTATATCAAGGACTGGTGAGAATGTGAAGCAACTGGAACTTTCTTATGCTTAGGGAAGGACTATAATTTCGTAAAACCACTTGGGAAAAATTTTTGGAAATACCTTTCGAATTAGACATAATCATACCTCTGACTCAGCAGTTTCACTGTAGTTATATGCATTTATAGAACTGTAAGCATCTGTACAATACATGGATAAAAATTTTTCTAGTTGCATTCTTTGTAATAGTTGCAAACTGAAAATAACCTAAATGAACATTAACAGCTCAAATACAAATGTTTTTATGTAATCATATAGTCTAATTCTATAAGGCAACGAAGGCAAATGATCCACTGCTATGTGAAACCACATGGTTGAAACTCATAAAATTGAGCAAAAGTAGTTAGGCATGAAAGAGAGTTTACTCTATGATTTTATTTATGTACCTTTTTTTTTTTAAGGCAAGAAAAACTAAACTACAGTGTTAAAAGTCAGAATAATGGTTCCCTTTGGTGAATTAGTTACTCAGAGGGGGGCCTGGAGGAGATTTCTGGGTGTTCGTAATGCCCCACTTCTTGATGTGTGTGTTAGTTACGTAGATGTTATACACTTGTCAAATTTCAAGGTTTGTATGATTTACTATGCATATGTTATACATTGTTTTATTTTATTTTATTTTTATTTTTTTTTAAAGATTTTATTTATTTATTTGACAGAGACAGAGACAGCCAGCGAGAGAGGGAACACAAGCAGGGGGAGTGGGAGAGGAAGAAGCAGGCTCATAGTGGAGGAGCCTGATGTGGGGCTTGATCCCAGAACGCCGGGACCACACCCTGAGCCGAAGGCAGACGCCCAACCGCTATGCCACCCAGGTGCCCCTGTTTTATTTTATTTTAGAATTCATCTTTCTTTTCTTTCTTTTTTCTTTTCTTTTTCTTTCTTTCTTTTTTTTTTTTTTTTGGATGTCATTACTGAGTATATTCATTTATTAGGACTGTCATAAAAAAGTAACACTCAGAGGCTTAAATAATGTAAATTATTTTCTCCCAGTTCTAGAAGTTATAAATCCAGGGTCAAGGTGTCCAAGTCCAAGATTTAAAGCTTCTCTCCTTGGTTGTATATTGCCATTTTCTCCCTCTTTCTTTGCATGGTCTTTCTTCCATGTGTGTCTGTGTTCTAATATCCTCTTCTTTTTTAAATTTAAATTCAATTAGCCAACATATAGTATATCATTAGTTTTTGATGTAGTGTTCAATGATTCATTATTTGTGCATAACATCCAGTGCTCATCATGAGTACCCTCCTTAATGCCCATCACCCAGTTAACCCATCCCCCCATTCACCTCTCTTTCCACAACCCTCAGTTTGTTTCCCGGAGTCAAGGTTCTCTCTTGGTTTGTCTCCCTCCCTGATTTCTTCCCATTCAGTTTTCCCTCCCTTCCACTATGATCCTCTGCGCTATTTCTTATATTCCACATACGAGTGAAACCATATGATAATTGTCTTTCACCGATTGACTTACACTTAGCATAATACCCTCCAGTTTCATCCATGTCGATGTATATGATAGGTATTCATCCTTTCTGATGGCTGAGTAACATTATTTTAAAATAAAAAATAAGAATATAGAAGATTTGAGTAATACAAATAAAAAGCTTGAGCTAATGTGTATTTATAACACCATATCCAGCAACTGGAGAATACACATTTTTTAAAAGCATATATAATAGCCAACTGACAGAATGTCCACCAATTATCCTTGCCTCCTGATATTCACTGCCCTCATGTAGTTCCTCCCATATGTAATAAAGCTGTCATATGTAACAAATAAAATATTATGAAAACAGAGTATGACTTTCAAAGCTACGGCATAACAATATAGGGGTTTCTCTCTATCATTCTCTCTCTCTCTCTCTCTGTTAGATAATTTACTGTGGAGGAAGCCACCTGCCACTTTGAAAGGATACCTGGGACGTTCATGAGGCAAGGCAATGAGGTCCCCTATCAACAAACGGCATTAACTTGCCGCGGATATGAGTGAACTTTGGAGGTGGTTCTTCAGCTTTACCAGCCTGGATTACTGTAACCCCAGTCAACATTTTGTCTTTAATTGTTAAAGGCAAACCTTGAAATTTTTGCAAGTTTTTGTAACAAAATATATTTAACTTAAAAGTTTAAAAACTAATTTTTATTCTTTCTCCTTCTGATTAATACAAAGAGTGTAGTATGCTTTAACTCTAATCAAACTGTCCCAATTTATATTATGCTCTTGTCCAGTATTTTAGTTCTGTCTTGTTTAATTTTAATCCAACAATTTATACATATTTTTATTTTATATTATTTTATTTATGTCACATTATTTTACATAGCCAATGTTTATTTTGATTCACCCATATATTTACATTTAACCCAATCTTGCATCTAATTCCTTATGATGGTTAGCAAATGCTAATTTTACACTTCCATCATTCCTTCTACATTTAGGAGTTGGCATTCTACTTCAAGGAAGAACAGGCCCTTTTCATTCATTCATGTATTCATTCACTTATATCAATGTTGACTCATTGATTCTTAATTTGTTCGCTATATTATAATCGCCAAATATCATATTTATTTTGATGGGTAAATTATCCCAAGTGTGGCCAGTGGTAGCCCCTTCAACATGACTTCTACGACCTTTACACATGTCCCCATCATTCTTTGGGTACTTCTCATATTTTTGCAGAAAAAATGTTTCAAGCTCATGTTTTATTTTGTTTTGTTTTTTCTTGTTTTCATGTGCTAGCTATATAATTGACCAGGGAGCCCTGATTCTTTTGAGTCTAACTAACTTTTAATACCTTCTTTGATATATACTAAGATCATAGGCATATTGGTGTTTGTTTCTTGGTCTTTTGCTGTTTGGCTACTCTCCACAATTACTACAATGACTTAAAGATAATAGGTTTATAATTAGCTTATTCCACAAATATTAATAAAGTGTAATTGTGTGCAAGGGACACAGCAATGGGGCGGGGAGACAATATTCCATCAGGAAACATATATTTTGTTTGTAGAAGAAAAAGGAAAAATAACATAAAATCTAGGTACAGCAGATAGTGATAGGTATACCTTATAAGGATAGCTCTTTATCCTTATTTTCATTTCTGAACTACCTAGACTACTTCTGAGCTCATCCTATTCTATACAAATTTTAGAATTAGTTTCTAAGCTCCATAACATTTTGAAGGAATATCTTTAAAGTTTCTGTGAGTATATACATTAATTTGTAGAGAACTGGCAATATGATATTAGTTTTCATTTCCACATCAAGGCATACAGCTAGATTATTTAAAAGAGGCATTGTTTCTCAGTCATTAATAAACTTCATTTGAATTATTTTATAAAAAATTGTTTTGCTGAAAGCCTCTTGTGCTATAATCTATAACTTTCTAAAATATTAATATATGTGTAGTCATTTTCTCACACATATACATGAAATTTGTCTTGCACAATGATTGCAGGAAAGTATGACCGAGCATATGGTTAAATAATGAGGCAGGTAACAGAGAGACTGTTATGTTGATGGGAAGAAGATGAAATGAGAGAAATGAGAAAAGATCAGCCAGCAGGGTGAATTAATGAACTCTACCAGTCTGTTGTGGGATAAGAATTTAGGAATCTTCATGTGGCATTGTAAAGAGTTTTTGAGGCAGTTATGATGCATGAGATACTAAGGAAAAGAGGAATAAAAAATGTTGAATTTCAATCATTTTGGCATGGTTAATGGAAACAGTGTTTTTTTAGACTGATTTCAATGCAATTTCCTTTAAAAAATTTATTTTTATTTATTTAATTAATTAATTTGAGAGAGAAAGCATGAGGAAGGGTGGGGGGGCAGAGGGGGAGGGAGAGAGAATTTTAAGCAGGCTCCATGCCCAGCACTGAGCCCTGCATAGGGCTTGATCTCACAATGCTGAGATCATGACCTGAGCCAAAATCAAGAATAGAGTCCCAAGCGCCCCCAAATTTTATTTTAAAGTATCACAGGGTCACTTTTTTAAAACTGGTTCAACTTAAATTGCAGTGAATCTTCTTTCTGTACAACTCTTTTTTCCATTCTAATTTCCTACCAAACTTAAACAAACTGACCCAAAATACTTAATTATACCACTTTTATTATTCAAAATAATCTATATCACTGTATATATAAGCATTCTATATAGTTATTAATTAACCAATGTATTACTTGGTCTTAAAAATATTATTTTATGCTCCATTTTTCCTCTTCAATGTTATTTTATATACACTATAATGTTATTTTATATCAATCAAAATAAGTCACAGAGCTGTGGTTTCAGTAGGTTTTTAGTACCAAATTTCCTTTTTTTCCCTTCTTATCTTCTGATCACCTTCACCCATTTCTCCCCCATCTCCCTACTCCCTGCCCCTGACAACCACCAATCTTCTCTCTGTATCTATGAGCTTGATTTTGTTTTGTTTTGGAGTCTACATATAAGAGAAATCATGTGGTATTTGATTTTCTTTGTCTGACTTATACCACTTAGCATAATGCCCTTGAGGCCCATTCACGTTGCAAAAAGCAAAATGTCATTCTTTTTTATGGCTGAATAATATTTCATATATATTTTGCCCAGTGCCATTCATTTGGAACATTATTGCTTCCTTTTTTATTTTCAAAAGCTCCTTTTTAGGTAAGCATAGACCTTGCTGTCTGTATATCTTTTGAGCAAAACTATATAAACTGATATTTACTCTTTTTAGCTATAGTAGTACAATGATTAGGAATGTAAAAATATTAATCTAGGAACGTAGGGTGGGCTTGTCAAAATATCAAGTAGAATTTTTTTTCTAAACCATATTTAAATAATATGGATAACCTAAAGACTGCATTATCCATCCTATGTTAAAAACAAGATAAAACACAGATTACCAGCTTTCCCATTCCACCCCCATTTTACTGTTAAACTTTGGGTAGAGGATGGCTCACTCTGTTTGGACTAAATTATAGTTGTTATGATGAGTATGTATTTACTGCAGTTTTGCCTAATCTCAATCATTGTACCCCCTTCAATTAATTTTTTCTAAAGTCACAAATACATACACACACACACACACACACACACACACAATTTATTTACCACTTATCCATCAGTAAACACTCAGGTTGTTTCCCTATCTTGGCTATTGTAAATAATGCTGCAATAAACCTAGAAGTACATATATCTTCTTGAACTACTGTTTCTGTTTCCTTCAGGTAAATACACAAAAGTGGAATTACTGGATTGTATGGTGCTCTGTTTTTTGTTTTTTGAGGAATCTCCATACTGTTTTTCAGAGTGGCTGTACCAATTTACATTCCCACTAACAGTGTGCAAGATTCACCACATCCTTGAAACACCAGTTTTTTGTCTTTTTGATATTAGCCATTCTAACAGATGTGAGGCGAGATCTTATTGTGGTTTTGATTTGCATTTCCCTGATGATTAATAATGTTGAGCATCTTTTCATGTGTCTGTTGGCCATTTGTACATTTTCTTTGGAAAAATATCTACTCAGATCTTCTGCCCATCATTAATAGAATTGTTTGGTTGTGTGATTTCTCTATATATTTTGGATATTACCTCTTTATCAGATATATGATGCCCAAATATTTTCTCCCATTCAGTAAATTGCCTTTTCATTTTGTAGATGGTTTCCTTAGCTGTGAAAACATTTTCAGTTTGATGTAGTCTCACTTGTTTATTTTTGCTTTTGTTGCTCTTACTTTTGGTGTCAGATTTTTAAAAAATCATTGCTGAGATCTATGTAAAGGAGCTTACCACCTATGTTTTCTCCTAGAAGTTTTATGGTTTCAGATCTTACGTTCAAGTCTTTAATCCAAGTTTAGATTTACAAAATAGTTGTAATAATAGTACAGAGAGGTGCTATATGGCCCACACCCAGTTTCCCCTCTCGTTGACATCTTATATTACTATAGTACACTTATCAACCTAATTAATCAATATTGATACATTATTATTAACTAAACACCAAACTTAATTCAAAATTCATTAGTTTCTTCTTAATGTCCTTTATCTGTTCCAGAATCCCATGTAGGATTACTAGAAAGTTTAATCTGTTGCTAATGCCAGACTCATAGTTCTTTTGATAAAATTGTATCCTAAGTCTGACTTCCAGACATAAGCAAACCAGTCTGGCTTCATGTAGATTATACTATGACCTGCAATCAAATCCTCTTTATGATTCTCTTGCTTTATGGCCAGACTAAATATCCATTAAATTTAGATTTTAACTAATTTTCCTAGAAGACAACAAATTTGTTTAAAGGTGTTAGGTTGTTGGACACCTGGGTGGCTCAGTCAGTTAAGCATCTGCCTTCAGCTCAGGTCATGATCCCAGGGTCCTGGGATGGGGTCCCGCATAGGATTCCCTGCTCAGCGGGGAGCCTGCTTCTCCCTCTGCCTGCTCTGCCTGCTCTCTCTCCCTGCTTGTGCTCTCTCTCTCTCTGACAAATTAGAAAAAATAAGTGTTAGGATGTACCTAAAGCTATTGAACATGAGCAATGGTTGTGAGTACAGTCAGAAAATATATCAGGAAAGACACTTCTGTTGACCTCTGATGCCTCTCTGCTTTCTTCCATTCTGTAGTTGCTCAAGGGTCTTGGACAGATCTCTAAGTATGAGTGTAACTTCTGTTACTCTTGAATTTTTGGTGAATAATGTGAGGTGCTCATGAATATCAAGTATCATGGTTTGAGTGCTAAAACTAAGAATCAGAAAAATCTGAAATCTGCCTTGGCACAGTGAACCATGACTCATCTATATGGCTGCATTCAAGAGTACGGAACTAGAAGTACTAGCCCTGAAACTCATGATATATTAAACAGCCCTTAGCAAAACAGATTGGCTGAGTTGTTCAGTTAGTTTTTCAATACTGGTACAATACACCTGTGTTCATGTGCCCAGAGCCTAGGAAAACATTTCCCTGAGGATGGATGTTCAGGGTAATAGAATATTTAAAAATAGAAAAATAATAAATTTCCCCAGACTTCTTGAACTGTCTTCAGATATTTAACTAATTTTGATTCCAACTATATATATATATAGAGAGAGAGAGAAGATTTTATTAAATAATTATTTAAATACTAAATATTAATTTGGAAATTTAAATATATATATTTAAGATTTTATTTATTTATTTGAGAGAGAGAGTGAGAGAGAAAGCATGAGCTGGGGGAGAAAGGGAGAAGCAGGCTCCCCACTGAGCAGGGAGCCCTATGTGGGGCTTGATTCTAGGACCCTGGGATCATGACCTGAGCTGAAGGCAGATGTCTAACTGACTGAGCCACCCATGTGCCCCATATTTTGGAATATAGTAGAAAGTATGCTGTGCGGGTATTAAAATGTTTGGTGATTCATAAGATTTATTCTATTCATTCAAATATGTATTGAGCCCCTAATAAGGGCCAACTACTATACTAAGTCTTAGGGATACAATGGATGAATTACCATAAGGGAAAAAAAGCATCTACCGTTATGGAGCATATTTTCTGGTGAGGGAGAATTTTTGGTTAAATAGACAGATGCATATAGTATTTGTAAGCCTAAGAAGAGCATCAAAGTTGGGCACCTGGGTGGCTCAGTTGGTTAAGTATCTGATTCATGATTTCAGCTCAGGTCATGATCCTGGGTCCAGGGTCCAGGGTCCTGGGATCAAGTCACATGTAGGGCTCCGCACTCAGCAGGGAATTTGCTTGGGATTCTCATTCTCCCTCTCCCTCTGCTCCCCCCTCCGACTCTCTATCTCTCTCTCTCTCAAATAAATAAATAAATAAATCTTAAAAAAATAAAATAAGAGCATCAAAGAATTTTCAGAAGGGATGGCTGCCCTTCTTGACTTAAATCCAAGTAATTATGGTCATTCCCAGTATATTATAGGTTTTATTTAAAAATGCATTATGAATTCAATACTCTTGTTTATATTTCATTCTTTTTGTAGCCATATATACTTTCAACATTTACAAAAACTTTACTTGTGACAATTAGCTTCTTTATAATCTAATTACATTAACTGCCATAAGTTTTTAAAGAGCACTTCATAGTTATACTGTAAGGGAGTTTAATGAGCAAGTCATTGTTTACCCTATAGACAAGTATTATATCCTGGTAGTATGTCTTTCTAAACTTCAGAATATGGTGAGGAAATATTAGGTGACGTTACAGGTCATATAGCAGATAAGTAGATAATTAGACTAGTTTAAAAATCATAACCAAACAAGAAAATCTTGCTGGTTATGTGCATTTTGGCATGCTATTTAGATTCCTCCATTGATAAAGAAAGTACTTTTAAAAGCATTGTAAGGCTGGATTACAAGTTGAGTCCATTTTTGAACAGTACATTTTTTCACTGTATAAAATTCTGTTCATGGAAAAATTAACAGTACAAATGTACTATTAACAATATAAATACACTATTTTGGAGATGGTTGAACCCATAATAACCTAATATGTGAAAGTACCATGATTTCAGCAAGTTAGAGGTTTTATAATGTCTTTAAGAATTTGTAGATGTATTGAATACTGTTTCCTATCAAGAGTTCTTAATTGTATCCCTCTTAAAATATTGTATACTCAATCTATAAAAGGACAAATTTCATTTTATTTGTTAAATTTTATTTTGAAGAAGTTGAAATGACATAAAGGAGAAAATTAAATACATTAGTGCCACATTTAAAATGCCAAAATCTCAGAATTTAGTAGCCTCAAATACTCAGAATTTAATATTGAAAGAAAAAAAAAAAACCAAAAGGACACCTGAGAAATAACCCAGGGGTTTATACAGATGCAGACTAAAACTCTACTCATTTTTGGCATAGCCAACATTACATTAATCTACTTGCATATTATGTATCTATCCCAGACCTCAGGAGTTCAAACATTTTAATAATGTTTGTAAATATTTTAAAACCTTAGTTTGAAAACAACCAATCAACATATGATCACAAAAATCATATGCTTTAAATAATGGAAATCTTATTCTCAAAACCAAGTAATTTTAACAGGCTGGTGTCTTGGCACTGCTCCTTGAGTTTTACAGAATCAGTGGTTTGCCTCACAAAGTGAATTGAGCAGTGAGTGTAGGGAACACTAAGACATTCAGAATAAACATGAATAAACCTAGGAACACCACAATGAACAAATACATCATCTGAACACATTACTTGGAGATCATCTTTTTTCCTAAATTCCCTCAAGACTACTCACAACACATTTGCTTTCTTCATCATTGTGACCTCAATCACCACCTCAGATGTCTGATTTCATCTCCTTTCTCTCTAATTTTCATTCCTTTTGCCAGTCTTGTTTTTAACTCCCCGTACAGGCCAGCTATCTATCTCTTTCCATTGTGTGCTTGGGTGGTATGACTTGGCTTAAGTTGAAGGGCAATCTCTTACATTATTAATGTTGTTGCAAATGTTCTTTCTACTCATTATGTTAAGTGAAGGGTGGACCTTCCTCACCACACATCCTACATTCCTCAAAAACCTAAGCAAATGACACTTATTCATTTTCCTTCCTCTCCACTTTCTACTTGCCAAGTCCTAGAGAAAAGCTCAAATCAACACTGGCCTGGCTTCTATCCGTTATTCTCATTGTCATTTTTTTCAATTAAGAAGCAACACCAACAAATGTCAGTTTCCTTCCCCTACTCCTGTGCTTGTTCTGTGAAATGCAGAGACAGCTGGCTGAAGAACTGCGTGAATGTACTCCATCATGGCGTCATAGAGCAAGGCAGGGATTCCGGGCACTTGTGATTCTCTCTCTCTCTCTCTCTCTCTCTCTCTCTGGAAGTCCTCTTGCTGCTGCTGCAGAGCACTTGTCCCTTCTTATTCTGAGCAGATGGTCTAACTTTCTAATTCATTCAAAGGCTTTCTGCAACTCTCCTTTTTCTCCTGAAAAAAATTATTGCCTTCACTTTTCTGCTTTTCGTCTAGTCTCAGAGGAGAATTGGTATTTATTTTTAAGCTTAACCATGCTACTTATGTTCACAATCAATTGCCTCCTTTTCCTTCAAAAATATGTTCTACAAGCTATCAAATTCTTGTTTTGTATTACTGCTCAACATAAAAACAGTCCCAACGTCTTTTCTAAAAAAAATTACTTGTTAGCTAACTGAATTTAAATTAAAAAAAATAATAAATAAAATCACAAAAAAGTTATTTACTTTTTTCTTTCTATGCCTTTCTATATATTCAAGGAATAATATCTTTATTTTTATGTTTTTACTTTTAAGATTTTATTTATTTATTTATTTGTCAGAGAGAGAGAGCACAAGCATGGGCAGTGGCAGGCAGAGCAGGCAGAGGGAGAAGTAGGCTCCCCACTGAGCAAGGAGCCCCATGTGAGGCTCAGTCCCAGGACCCTGAGATCATGACCTGAGCTGACAGCAGACACTTAACCGACTGAGCCACCCAGGCGTTCTGGAATAATATCTTTAAAGGAAAGTTTGAATTCATTGCCTTAACAGTCACTTTCTACCATACTTTTAAAATTTGGTTTCTATTTCCTATTAAAACTACCTCTTGAGGGTCACCACTGACTGCAGTCACCAAATCTACCACCTCTCTTTTGCTCCTATGTTTCATTACTTTTCTTCAGCAGCTAACATTTTTCAGTATCCTAGTTCTCTGCAATGTCTTATTCGGTCCCAACTCATTGATTCAATAATATTTTCTGAGACCTAGCGTGTGGCTGACCCTGTGCAGGTGCTGTGGACAAACAGTAAAGAAAACAGACCAAAAGCTTGCCTTCGTTGAGCAGATGTTATGAGATAAGTAAGATATATAGTATACTGGAAAGTGATACGGATTATGTAGAAAAGTAAAGCAAGGAAACGAATAGAGTGGGGGCAAATGAGTTTGCGAGGTTGCAGTCTACAGTTTCCTTAACAATGGTTAAGAAAACCTCCTCAGGAGGGTGCTATCTGAGCAAAGATTTAAAAGAAACAAGGGGATGAGCCAAATGGAAATCTGGCAAAAGGGCCCTCCAAGAAGGGAACAAGCCAGTGTCAAATCCTAAGACAAGAACACAAGGGCAAGTGTGGCAGATATAGAGTGAGCCGTGGAGAGGGAAGCATGACATGAGGTCAGAAAAATAAAAAGAGTGATACAGATCATTTATTAGAGGTCTTGGCTACACAGACAGGGCTCACCTGGAGGAGACAGTTGAATTTTGTTCTGAATGATAAATAGGAGCATACTGGAAAGAGACAACAGCATGTGCAATGTGTCAAGATGTCACGTTTGGGGGACTGCAAATGGTTTTAGGTAACTGGAGCAAGGGTCCTTTAGAGGATGAGAAGATGAGATGGGAAAAGAAGGAGCCAGATCATAAAGGGATATGAGCACAAGGGTAAGGCAGTTGAATTTCAGTCTACAGCCAATAAGGAGTCAAGGCATTAGGTAAGAAGTATAGCATCCATGATATGGAGAAAGAAATGTGAACCAGGTGCTAAGGCTCTCGTAAAGGCAACAAATTTCCTGACCTCTTGGATTTCCTTAGCACCCTTCTCCAGCCTCCTTACCACATTTCCCAATCCTCACACACACCCAGACAGTCTGCTCCAGTCATGCAGCGTATCTTTCTTATTCAGTTGGTTCCCTCTAACTTTTTTGTATTGGTTATTAAGCTATGTCTCTCATAGTCTTCCATATTCTGTTTTGTGATTCTACAGTTAAAACTCAGCAAACCACATTTTTGTTTTGCCAGCTGTTTCCTATTAGGTTCTGGCAATGAAGAGAGATTGGAAGGCTGGAGGAAGAAGGGAAATGCTCCCTTCCTTTTGCTTGCTATTCCTGTCTGTGTCACCTGAGGAATGACTTTTAATCCCTCTCAGGCAGCAGTGGTTGCCTCGGTGGTAATGGGTTTACAATGTTCACTTCCCTTGTTTGTTTTACAACCTAAACAGCCTTATCAGAGACACTAGCCCCAGTAGCCTGGTGCTCAGCTTCTCAGAGGTGTAGACTCAGCTCCTTGGGGTTCCTCTTCAGAATTTCTGAGCTACCAGGATCAAGAGGACAGCACTTCTCCTTAGAAGCTGGGGGTGTCAATCCCATGGGAAGCCTACTCCAAGCTTCTAGAGTGTAATGACCAATTCCTCCTTTTTGTTCCATTAGACCTACAGATGAAAGCTGCCCATTGAAATTATTGTTATCTCAGTTGTGTTTGTTTGTTTGTTGCCTTTGTAGTCTCCCAGTCCTCTATTAAATTTTCTCCACTAAAATAGGTGGTACAAAAAGCTGTTTTCTTGACTAGATGCTCACTGATACATTTCTTTATTTTCCTTCTCACTCCAAACATTCAGCTGAAAAAACTTTATAGGCCTTCGTTCCTATTGAATCTTCAATTTGTTCCAACTAAATCTTCTTTTATGTGTTTTTACTTAAAAACTCAATTCTAACTACTGAACAACAATCTGAGAGCCTGCAATGTTCAAGACCTTGTTCTAGACACCATAGGGGGGTGCGTAATATTAGTACTGGAGCAGTGGTGTTCTCTTGATAGATGACAGAGAGATAGAAAGAATTAAAGATATATCTGTATCTATCTGCATCTATCTGTATCTAGATAGATACAAATATACAGATAGATATCTGAGCTAAACAATAACAGAGAACCTCCCATATTGTGTTCTACTTTGTCAACCCCCCCAAAAAAAACCCCACCACTTATATTGTCTCAATAATTGGTAAGTTTTAATGAACACCATTCTTCTTGGTATATTTGTCTTAGTTCATTTTAAGATTGAAATAATATAATCTTTGTACTTATTTTACATGGATAGTTCAATTCCCTCACATACACATTACACTGGTTCAATTATAACCACTCTCCTCATGCAAATGTACTTTAGAATCCATAGCTTTCTCTACCTCTTTCTTCCATGCCTTTCCTTCTTGACTAGGCTATGCAGGGGGAAGGGGGTAGGTAAGAGAAGGAGAGTTGGTAGGGGATTGTTAGTTTGTTTAAACAAAGCAGCAGCAGTTTAAAAATTGGATGAGAAATATTTGCAGGTCCAGAAGGTGGAAAGAGAGGAGGCTAAAATGGAGGAGTCAGCAACATTGTAAAGAAGGAACACTGGCTCTAGTTAGAAGCCTAGAAAATCAAATAGCAGTTTAAAGGCAGTTGGTACATTGGGCCTCTTAAGAAGTTAAGAAGACACATTTCATAACCTTTTTGAGATGAATGAAATCTCAAGCTGCTAAATTTCAATGAACTGAAAGATACATTATTTGTGGAATATGTTTAAGAATTCCTAAGAGTGCTAGATCAACAGGAACTGGCATAATTTATTATATTCCAGCTGACAGAATGAAGAATAAAGACAATTCTGTGTAAGGGTCCCATGAAAAAGGAAGTCAAGTGTAAAAGAAATCGGATCTTATTTTTTTCCTGATCTCTAGCCAAACATTCAGTTAAGAGGTGAACTTTTCTTCCAGCAAAGAAATGTCACTTGCCAAGAATGTGGAGGTAAGCTATCTTATTCCAGGCCAAGCTGGGAATGAATTATGAAAGCGAAACTTATATCTTTTGGGAAACCAGATCAACTAAAGATCTGATGCAAAATGTCAAAAGGAATTGAATTCAGGAAGATCTGGATTCTAACTTAATCTCAGAGGGAATTCAAGGATTTTGTGGTTTCCTCGTCCTTGCCCACCTCCCCAGTCAAATTTTATAGCTCTTATATTTGTAGAAAAAATATATAATGTCTTCTGAAGTTTGTGTATGCTTTGTGGGGCCTTCAAATTGCTAGTTCATTTAAACAGCAGCAGATGGTGCATTTAATTTGTGACACTTCTGTGTATCATGTGGGGCAATGTTGTCCTTGCAATGTTTCTGTAGCATCACCAATTCCTTTGGTCTGCCAAACAACATGTCCTTGAGGAAAAATTATCAATGATTGAAATCAAGCACAATGGTGCTATTTTCTTATAGTAAAAAATTACAGAAATAATGATATACTCATAATTTGCATGCACTAACAATTCAAAGTTACTTTTATTATTTATGTTCAAAGAAGAAAATAAATCACTACATTTGGCACTTGTTTATGATATACATTCATTTGTAATTGGCCAGTACTGGATTCTCTTGAAGCAAATAAAGCATTTCTGGTAAAAGAGTATAATCTCATGTATACAATATATTTGTAAAATATTTAAAAAGGCATAAAGAATTTTATAGCATAATTTATAATAATAAATAATGTGGAGTGTTATTTAATTAATATAATGTATGACAAATAACTATTACTTCCTTTCCCCACATTTTGTGAGGTAAAGATATTATATCCATTCACTGTTAGACTATGTTTTACAAAATTATTGTCTGGATTTAGGTTTTAATAAGAAAGAATGGGTATTACCTTATAAACCAATCTTCTTTAGTATGAGTTTTAGATTCATTTTCAGTGTACAAAGTTTGTGTCTATATGGCAGAAGGCAGAAACTCTGGTGTACTTATCTTAAGACCATGTGCAAATCAGCAATTTCTAAGTGGTTTTTATGTGGAAAGTAATGCAAATACTGATGAAATGCCATTAGAACTGTTTCTTGACTTCAAGAATATCTGGTTGTAGTAGAACTTTGTTTAAAAACATGCCACTGTTAAAAACCACAATGGCATACCATGAGTCCAGCAAGAAAAAAATAAATAAATTTGGATCATTTTACCAGTTTTCTTCACTGGGTATGTTGGGAGTTTATGTTGCTTTTTTCTGGTTAGAGTGTTCGTGATATTTGAGGTAAGAGTTTGAATAGAAAGGTACAAGACACTGATTCCCCTGTTAAGAGAGATTATGACAGAGATAGAAACCATTCAGCAATATTTAGTCAAAATTACGGTACCTAAAATATAGTGGTAGATAGAAATATATCCAAAATTAAATACAGTTCGGTCAATAGCTAGTACGTAGAGAAGTATTCTAATAAAAAAGAACAGTGATTAAGTGTCACAAAAAGGAAGCCAATCAACTAGTATAGGAATTCAAATACCAACAAAGAAAGGTTTGTATTTCCTGAGAGAAACAAGAAAAGGGTGACCATTAAGGGGGGCAATGGGTAGACAGCATCTAATGATTCTTGCCTCCTAATATTCATATCCTTATGTAATCCCCTCCCAGTGAGTGACATTTGACTAAGGGGCAGAACACCATAAATGATTGGATGTCAATTCTGAGATTATATTACAAAATGACAGTGGCTTCCATCTTGCTCAGTCTCTCCTGCTCTCTCACTTCCTTGCTCTAGTGAGCAGAGAGGCAAAGAACTGAAGGCAGCCTCCACTCAAAAGCCAGTAAGAACCCCAGGCCCTGTTGTCCACAGTGGACTGAACTTTGCCAACAACCACATGAGTGAGTTTGAAAGTGATTCTCTTCCTAATCAAGCCTTGTGATAACTGCAGCTCTGGTTGACACCTTGATTACAGTTTAGTGAGAGACACTGAGACACAGGCATCCACTAAATTATGCCCAGAGTCCTGATGCAAAGAAATTATGAGATAATAATTATTAGTTGTTTCAAGCTGCTAAGTTTTGGAGTAATTTGTCACACAACCAAAATTACTACAATAAGGAAATCCATGAAAAAAGAAGAAAATTTTAGGTAGGCTTAAATAGAAGGGAGATTATAGTGTATTCCTTTTTGGGGGTGCCTGAGTGGCTCAGTCAGTTGACCATCAGACTCTTGGTTTCAGCTCAGGTCATGATCTCAGGGTCATGAGATTGAGCCCCGCGACAGGCTCCACACTCAGCCGGGAGTCTGCTTGAGTATTCTCTCCCTCTACCCCTCTCATACACTCTCTTTCTCTCTCTCAAATAAATAAAATCTCTTTTAAAAAGTGTATTCCTTTTCTTTAAGTGATTTTATTTATTTATAGACAGACACAGTGAGAGAGTGTGTGAGCAGGGGGAAGGGTCAAAGGGAAAGGGAGACAGAGAATCTCAAGCAGACTCTCTGCAGAGCACAGAATTGAACATAGGGCTTGATCTCACAACCCAGGTGCTTCTAAAGTGTGTTCCTAATGGAAGAAATGGCATAAGAAATGCAGAGAGGTAGGAAATCTCATCGTGTCTTTGAGGAAAAGCAATTATTTAAATTTTCTGGAGGATAATGTGCATGAAGATTTTGTAGAAGTTAGATTTTAGAACAGTACATTGAAGTCTCAACATCACAGATGGTCTGGAAAGTCAAGTTTAGGATTTATATTTGATTTCATTGAATTAGGTACACGAAGGGAGCAAAACTTTTGGAAGTTTTCCTGAGAGTAATATAGAAGATGAGTTAAAAGGGTAAGATTTATAAAATGTACTATTGGAAGACTCTATAAAAGTACAGGAGAAAAATAATGAGGAAAGGTGATAGAATAAAGATGTGAGAAATTAAGGTAAAGGGAGAAGTGACAGAATTTTTCTTCTTTTATCAACTGACTTTGTTAATCTTGAGGAGAGAGGTAAAATACTTGCAAGGATTCAATCTTTGAATACTGGGAAAATGGTGAAACGACATTAGAAATATTGAAGTCAAGAGGAGAAGCAAGAAAAGACAAATATTGTTTTTGACCTTTTGAGACAAGATAGCAAGAAAACACTGTGGTGACAAATCAAAGCTACTGGTGAACATTTTAGGATAAAATTTGTATATGAGCTATACATAAGATGTGCTAAACGATCAAAGTCAGAGTCTAGGGAGAACCTTGGAAAAGGCCCACATTTATACATGAATGAACCAGCATAAAAGAGCCAGAGAAAACAGGGCATTAGTAGAAGAAAGTGTTTGGTATCATTGTAGATGCAGATAAGTTCTTATACAAACAGGAGATCAAAAGCCAGTGTTTTAGGCCAAAAACTGTATAATCCAACTTACTTCTGAGCCATTCAAAAATAATTTCAGAAAAGCTGTCATATAATCCCTACATTTTGATATGAAATTTGCATCTGTGTTATGGCTAATTTTTATTGTGCTTTCCAAAACAAACCAGTTATAAATGAACCTAAGTAACAGAACTGAGCTACTTGCTACGTGGTATTTTGAAAAGAAAGTATCTTTGCAAGACAATTACTTAGATTTTAGGTCCCTCTTTGTGTCAAATAGATAAAAGGGTTAGCTGTGGACATATTTACTTAACAAACCTGCATCTCCTACTTTCCACAGGCAAAGCATCATTCTAGGTGTCGGGGGCACAGCAGTAAATAAGATAAATATAATTCTTACCCCGTGGAGCTTACATTTTGAACAGGTCCCTTCAAGTTTCTAAATAGAATGATGACTTCCATAAAAGGGGGTGCTTAACCGTATATTCACTAATGAAAAAGGCATGCAGTGACTTGTAGCAGTTGTAATACCAGGACTTGCTACCATGTAAGAGCCACTTTAATAACATGCATTTGTGGGAAAAAGACCGGGATTGTTTTCAATCCACTTTAGCATTATCCACTTGATAGCACTTCCTATTCCACTGAGTTGTTAGCACTTCCTATTCCACTGTTTACTTCACTTATGGCTGGTCTAGGACTGGAACTCATGTTCCTCTTGGTACTACGTGATTCACATCCCACTCACAGGATTTGGCTTCAATCTTAATCCAGCTCTCTTCTTCCCCTAACCCTGCCAGGAAGACATTTCTACACATATGCCTTACTAAGTCAAGCACCATGACAATGGTAGTCGTAGTGAGGCAGGGCGATAGTCAAAGATGGATTGCCGATCTGAGCAGGCCAAACCAAGTTCTCAGAGTTAGCACTCCAAGTTCAAGAACTGTCCAGTTTTGTTACTGACACTCTTAGTACCTGCTAACAATTGAGGTGTGATCAATAGCACCCTAAGTCTAATCCCAGGGTAAGATTTCCCATCTGCATATAAGCAAAACAAAGTCTGGGATAATAACCTGTTTAGTAACTAATCTTTTAAAACAATATGTAGCATAAGCAAACAATAACTATTGTTGAATGAATATGTGGGGATATAATTTTATACATTTTTTTCTGAAAGTCCATGTATATCACTGTTAATTCTTTTTCTTATGCATACACATACACCAAACCCAGAGGCACACCTTAATTTTTCTAAGACACCACAGCATAAACCTATAAGAAGGAAGAGAAATATTTTCCTGTCTTATATTTTGGAAGAATATTCCTTTTTATGATGTAGTCCATATTTGTATCATTTTGCAGCACAATGGTACTTCTTTCTTATGAAATTTTATACAAAAATCCACGTCTCTCTTAAAAGATGACTCTGGGAAAAAGGAAAGTATCTTGTTAGGGTCATCTTTCAGAGTGCTTTTTCAAAAAGTGTCCTCTTCAGAATTATGAATTCTACCCCTGCTCAAAAATGTTTTATAATCCCCTAAACACAGAGCTTTCAATTCTTACTTGTCTTGAAAGGAAGGGATAAGATATTAAATAACTCCTGTGGACTGAATGTATGTGTCCCCCACCCCAAATTCATATGTTGAAGCCCTAATACCCAATGTGATGGTATTTGGAAGTGGGATCTTTGGCAGGCAATTAGGTTTATATGAGATAATGAGGGTAGAGCCCCCATAATGGGATTAGTGCCTTTATAAGAAGATGAAGAGACCAGAACTCTTTCTCTGCCCTGTGAGGACTCAGCAAAATATCCACCTGTAAGCCAGAAAGAGTGCCCTCACCAGACATGGAATCTGCCAGTCCCACAACCTCGGACCTCCCAGTCTCCAGAACTGGGAGAAATAAATTGCTATTTAAGCCACCTAGTCGATGATATTTTTTTTTTCAGAGCCGAAGCTAATATAATAGTGTAGATAGGCATTCTGTTTACTTAAATATATGCAAACATGACTGTTGGTTGGATGATACATAAGTACATGTTTATGCTACTCGACATTACATACTTAGAAAAAGAGGCCAAATGGAATTGTGCCTTTTGGAACATACGTCTTTCTCTTGCGAACGTCAGCGCATCTATATATTTGTGTTAATCAAGTAGCTTTTCTATGGAACTTGGTGATATTTAAAAATTCCATTACTGTCATAAACAAAGTGTAACACTCCCTAATAATAACTACATTTGCTCAAATGAGTAGAACTAACTGATATTTAGTGTACCTGATGATAATTTATCTGTATAATATTTTGCATTTATTGGCTTAGAATATCTTATAAGAACTTGAAGGCATGAGATTGAGAATAGCTGAATGATATTGATCAACATCCCTAAGAATTAATATTTCCTTCATTTTTGTGGGAATTCTTTAAGATTCTTACATGACAATACAGTTGAATAGCAAAGAGAGTTTTATTTATTTTCTTGAAAGATTTTATTTATTTACTTGATAGAGAGCGCACAAAGAGAGAGAAGCAGACTCCCCGCTGAGCAGTCTGATACAGGGCTCAATACCCAGACCCGAGATCATGACCTGTGCCGGAAGGCAAACACTTAAGCACCTGAGCCACCCAGGTGCCCCACAAGGAAAGGGTTTTATTAAACCTTCTTTTTCCTTGTAAATCTACAAACTTACAGAAAATGTGAATTTACATTTCTGAAAATCTATAGAAAAAGATAAGAAATAACATTATCAATGCCATGTATCCAAGTACAGTATTATTTGTCCCATGATTTATAGGGGGGACTTCTGGCTTTTATTTTAATTTGAAATATTTTAGGTTAATATACACTTCCTCATATTAGACCATATTGAATTTAGAAGCTCCGTAAAATATAATTAACAGAATAGCTGTTCTTAACAAACTTACATACTGAAGTTATATAGTGTGCTTTGTTTTTGCTGAGTCCTCTTAATTTGTGTTGCAATTGGTTATCTGTTAATTTAGTTCTAGAAAAGTGATACCAAAGAATAGGTCCTAAGTTTTTCCACATTTGAACTGATTTGCTTTATTCAGTTTTATAGCTCCAAACCATAACTCCAGGCATGGCCCATAATGCCAACAGTTAATCAATCAACTAGCAGACCCTTGCTGAAGACCTACTCCCATGTATTCAAAATTGAGGAAGTTTCGATAGGCCTGAACACAATACACTTCCTAATGAATCCATGCCAGAAACGACAAAGAAGACAAAGAGTCAAGCAAAATACTAATTTAGCAGGATTAGTACTTCATTACAGCTGGAGAAAACTGGAAAAGCAAGGAGTCAGAAATTCCATTTTTATTAAATAAGGTCATTATCTTTTATAGGTAATTCTACCCAAGTGGTAAACATCTGAACTTTATAATGGTCAACATTAAGTGAAGCAGAGCATTGGACAATTTCCAGCAAGTTGGGAAATTGGGAAGGGTGGGCAGCACATTTTGGACTACTTTGGTTCAATTAGGAAATTTTCCTTTTCTATTCTTACTTTGTCTCTTCGACATATTGGCAAAAACTGCTGTCAAGGTATAATTTTACATAGTGACAAGGTCATTGGTATTTACTCTTGCTGCTGCCATCTACTCTACATTTTTGAAAAAGTTAACAGTGATGATTGGGGAAAAAACCCTATAAGCTTCTCTCTCTGTTTCTCTCTCTGACTCATAAGTAATCACCTTTCTCCATCTGAAACAAATTAACTCCTGGGGAGGAGATGTTCCAAGAGCTTTCACATAGTCGTTTCCAAGGAAACAGCTTCTTTTGTCCACATGCGTCCTGCAGTTCAGACAGTAGATTGCTTTGTATCATCAGACAAGAGTCTGGAGAAGCCAGCTAGTTTACATATATCTTCAAGTGTCAAAATCAAACTAATGATCCCATTGTAATCAGTACTGGATTACCATTTTAAAAAGTCTATTGAGACTGTAGGGGGTTGTGGAAAATGCTATGGGTGGAGTTTCAAAATATTGTTTACTATGTTGGGCATAATCATAAAATGGCTTCATAAGAGGAACCTCCTCATAGCTGTGGAATATAACATCCTTCAGTCTTGTGGAGCCCTCTACTGGAAAGCTCTGTGTATCAAACTCAGAAAAAAGGTATTTTGTTTTCCAAAATCCATCAAAGTGTGAATTATTCTATTAGTAAATATTATTTAACTTTTTCTTATGAATTTATCTGTATTTCAACAGTTCAAAGTTCTTTATCCAAACAGTTTCTTTTAATTTGCTTGCTTTTGTTTTCTCTTTGGAGAAGACAGTGTTGTTGAAGGCATTTGATCTATATTCCTCCTCACCATGACAAAAACCATTATTTTAACTGAATCTTTTCAATCTGAGTAAGCTCTTTTTGACTGGGAAGTCTTCAAAAAACAGGCAAAATTCAAATTATGTATTTCATTTTTTTGTTAGTCATCTTGAGTTCTACTTAGAAAAACTTGCATCAATATATTTAAAATATATGAAAATAATAAGAAAAGATAATACTATTTTTAAAGTGCCATGATGAAACTTTAAGTGTTACAAGATGAGAACTATATTGACTTAGGCAAAAGAGATTACAATATTCACCATGTAAAGAACAATGCAAAGAGAAAGTTCAAAATTCAGTATAAAGTTAAACAACGAGTAATTTTCTGATTGTGAAAATTTTAAAAATATAACATTTTATTTTAGAAAATGTATCACTAGGGATAGGTTACCATAGGTTACTCCATATTAACTATGTAGTACAAAATTTACTGCAATGACATTTGAATAAAAAATACTATATTTAAATCATATTTATGTAAGAATATAAGGATGTGAATTAGAGTTCTTTGTAATTTATGGTTTCTGACTTTTTTCCAGTGTAAATTAACCTAGGTACCTACTAGAAGAGTTGTGGAATACAGGAAGCACTTTGAAATGTTTCATCATATTCAGAGGATGGATATCTCAAAGAGCGACTTTGAGACTACGATTTTGTATGAGTGCAAGCAGAGTCTGTCACTGGTAGCAGCAATGATAGGATCTAGCCTTCTAGGTTTAGTGAGAAACATTAAAGTAGGGTGTTCATATCGTTCATTGTCCAAACCAGGACGCTTCTGAGAGTAAAAGGCAATTGATTATGCCATGGCAATAGCACAAATCAAAACTGTCTTGGGCTGACACCTATAGTCACACAATATGCAACTCCAAATGTCTGTTACACAAAGACTTAGTTATTTGGGGCTGAAATAAAAGATAACATTGGAAATAATGATTATCCTAGGTTTCACAATATTTTTCCATTTTTTTACTAAATGGTTTATATTTAAACCACATATCTAGGGGCTCCACATTTTGAAACATGACTATACCAAAGGGCTATAATAATTCTGCTTACTGTTATGCAGCCTGATGATTACCCAAAGTATTCATTAATATTAAGAAAATAGTATATATTAAGAACATTACCTTGAAGTCAAATTGGATTTGAATCCCACCTCCGTGACTTAATGTTTGTCATTTAAGCACACTTTTCTCCATGTATAAAGTAGATATACTGTAATACTCATGTCAAAAGACTGTTATGAGGATTTAGTGAGAAAGTAAGTATAAATAACAATAAAATGCTGGATATATCACAAGCACTCCAAATGTGAAAGATATTATTATTTATTAACAGAAGCAACATTTATTCATTTAGTGCCTTTGAGTTTTCCAATAATTTTCATATGCATGTTTTGATATTTTCCCTTATGACTCTAATGTTTATATTATCTATTTGAATTTTACAAGTGAGGGCACTAATGTTCACAGAGATCACGTGATTTAACCAATCTAGGGTCATATCATGAGATGTAAAAACTTCTGGCAACTATTTAAGGAAAGGAAGAGTAGGAAAGGTAAGTCAACTAATTTAGTTAGATGCACAACTAGACTAGAATTCTTTCAAAGGTGTTTCAATATTTAAACTCATCTTTGGAGAAGGGATTAGAGCCTCTCTTTAAAAGAGGGTAAAGGTTCCTTAAACAACTAATTGTGCCACTTACATACTTGGACTAGAATTAGGCTTCCCTACCCCGTCCCCTCTGAGGTACAGGACACCTGTTCACCAAAGTTTTCTATGAAATCCTGAATAAGTCTGCAGCCTGCAGGTGTTGAGGTGCAGTTATTGCACCTCTTATACTGGCACTGACATTTATCAGGGAACATTATAACCACATAAACCTGCTGTGCCTGATACTGCTGTAATCTGATGCAGTAGCAAATTGCAAGCCAAAATGCAAGTCCTTCCAGCCTTCATCTCACTTGCATAACTGAGTTCCTAAATTTGTCATATTCTTCTCTCTCCTGATCTGCATCTTTCTATCATTATAACATAGCGGTTACGAGCATGCTCAGGTACCAGACTTTCTGGCTTAAATCACTGGTTTTGTCTCTTACTGCCTTCATAAGTTTGGGCAAGTTGCTTAAGCCTTTCGTGTCTCTCTTCTCTTGTCTGTAAAATAGGGAAAATAGTATTTATTCCATGGATTCTTGTGATGATTCAAAATGAGGTAACATTACATTTAAAATTCTTGGAAGTATCTGGGTTATAGGAAGGATCAAAAATATTAATTTTCATTATTATTGATACTCTTTCCACCTCCTAACAATTTCCTGATTTGATCTCCTTCCATCTGAGCCAGATATAATTCAATTCCATGATAAAGAAATCAACTATTCTAAACCGCTTCAGTCTTTTGTTAAGGTCAAAATCTGACCATGTGAAGAATTCTGCTTCCCCTGTTATATCTTTAAATGGGGATTTGCTTATTGTCCAAAATTTTATACTTTGCAGGCTAGGAGGAAAGAGTGTTGGAATTCTACTTCTTTCCTCCAAAGACAGTATTCCACCCCATTCAAAGAAAAATGTCTTCTTTAGTTTTTGGTGTTCTACTGTTCTACCTTCCAACTCAATGCTGGTATCTAAGGCTTCAGGGACAGTCGCTATTTGCTGCGCCTGGCTCAAGTCTTCTTTCACCCCTAAATTACACTATCATCCAAGATAGCTTCAATATCTATGCCGATCTGTCCAGTAATCTTGTATCACAATTTATTGCCTTTCTTAATGTCAATCACCTGCACCTCAATTCTACTGCAGCCAACCACACCCACGGTCATAACCTGGAACTGGTCATTGCTAAGAGTTAGCCAACATTCCAAAATATAAACTCTACCACAACTTCCACCAAGCTCTTTCACATTTTTATGCTTACACATCTTTTACTTTGACCTCTTGGAGATACTTAGTTCATGATTTCCTCTCTTCTCCCCACTTTCTTCTCTCTCTACCTCTCCATCTTTCAGTCCCCTAAAACCTCATTACTTAAACCACTAGATTGCTAATATCTCACTGCCTTGCCTATTTTTTCCTCTAAACAAACTTAAAATTCTACAATACCCCTGAAAACTTTCTAACTCTGGATTAGTCTACTTATTCAGCCTCTCTCTTATACCCTACTGCCAAGGATTTCTATACAGACGATAATTTGAATTGGCATCAGGATAGATTCATGGTCTTTAGTCTCAGCTGAAAACCCAATGCTGTCTCACTGAAATTTCATAGGCCACAACAGAAATCCAGTTCCCATTTCACAAAACAGCCACTTTTAACTTTCTTTTCTCTTATTAAAATTCTTCTGTATAACAATGCCACAATCACACTAAGCAGAAAACTCTGCCTCCTAACTCAATAACTAAATAAAGGTTGACAGAAATTCTTTCAATTCTTGGTCCTCCCTCACTAACAGACTCATCTACCTGGTAATAAATAATTTGAGTCAGGAATGGGGGTTTCACATGCAGGCTCAGAGCTTACAGAGATGGGTTCTTTGTTGCTGATGGGTTCTTTTCTGTTCAATAATACAACTCTTATTGTTTCCCTGACCACAGATGACTGTATCACCGTATAACTCAAGTTGGGCCAATTAGATTATCTTTTCTGGGAATTTGAAATTTGGTTTCAGAAATCATAGGCAGTCTTGGATGATTGTTTGAACTGCCATATGTAAACTCAGGAGGCATATGCACACGGAAAGGCAGAGAAAGTGACGTTGAAGCAAAGGTACCAAAGGAAGCAGGGATGAGAGAACTATAGTCCTGAAAAGAGTGATTCTGGATCTTCATGAGATCCTGATTTCTCTTTCCAGTCCCTAGTGAGGTGGGTCTCCTGCTTTGAGATCCTAGAAGGTACCTCTGAAGCTTCTATCACCCTCCTGCCCCCTTTAAACTAGTTTGAATGGGTTGCAGTTACTTGCAACCAAAAAAATTCCTACTTAAGCAAATGTTCACATCAATTCATTCTCTTTCTCTCCAATTTCATAGAATTTCTTCTCCAATTTCTTCTATCATAGGTGAGTCCTCTATATGTGCTCTGGATCTACTATTCTTTTATGCCATTGGTCATCAACACTCTCTCCCCTATGTCTTCAGCCCCACCTTTTATCCCTTTCCACTCAGAATATAAATATCCTTCACCGCTAAACCTTGAATACAACAAGTATGCACATTCATGGGGGAGGGGCAGAGGGAGAGAGAGAATCTCCAGCAGACTTCCCACTTAGATGGAGCCCTATGTGGGGTTCGATCTCATGACCCTGAGATCATGACCTGACCTGAAATCAAGAGCTGGATGCTTAACTGACTGAGCCACCTAGGTGTCCCAACAACATACCTTTCTTGAACTCTTGCTTCTCACAAACACTGCCATATTGTCACAATTACACTCAGCAGGAAACCTTATTCCCTCTACTGCCAAACTTCTGGGAAAAGCAGTCTAATCTCAGTTTCCAATTACTTATCTCCTATTTATGTCTCAGCCACTGGCAATTTTATTTCTGTTCTCAATGCTCTTCACTGACAATTTTCAATTCTTAATTTTTTTCTGATATAGTACAGCATTTGACATAAGTTAACTCCCTTTCTCTTTTAAAGCCAGCTCTTTCCTGGTTTCTGACATATTATAGTCTTTACTATACAAATTCTTCTTTGTGAAACTGATCCCTAATTTTAATGACACAGAATTGTAAATGTAGAGCTCAGATCTCTCTTCTAAATTCTAGTCATATATATAAATATACACATATACACATATATATATATATTTCTCGCATACAAGCCAGAAATCTCAATGTCTTCCAGGAGCTTGGGATTGCTAAAAATTCTTAATTGGTCTCTCTACCTTTTCTTTAATTCTCCTCTAATCCAGGATTTAAACTGTTGGCAGATAACCTTTCCATGCTGCATATCTAATCACCTGTACCCAGGCCTGCTGTTAATAGTATTGGGCTCAGAACAAGAGTGCAAATGGGAGCTCAGATACTACATGTCTAAATATTAAAAATGATGGACAACTATAACACACTGTTAAATAAAATAAACTATATCCTCCTACCTTAAAAAATATGTTTTCATTACAACAAAATCTCAATATAGTTCAAAGCTATTTTTTATGTATCTAATGTTTGGCGATTATCAGAAAACCAAATGAATTATTACTGTCTGCGTCCAGGTTTTCTGATGTTGGGATGATAATATTTGTGTAAAAAAATAAAAGCATACAAAATTACTCATATTTTTTCAATAAATTTTATGTCTCTTGACTTTATTTTGGTAAAATCACAAATTATATTATTAGCAGGATTTTCTCATAATTTGTGTGCTATTGATAGTAATATCAAATTAGAAAGCTTCCTTTGAATTGCTGTAGCTCTTAAATAGCTTTTTATTAATGACAATTTGGAGAAATTTCTCTGCTGAAACAGTAGCAATTGGAACTGTCAATAAAATTCTGAAAGAAATACTTGAATCAGAGATGAACAATGAATTTTATATATAATATTCAAACTCTGAAGTGGGATTACACATAATAAATTATTATTATTGCAGTAACTATTACAAAAATCTTAATTTTCTGTATAAATCAATATTAACCATATATCTTTGCCTTCTCTTAAAGCAATATCTACACATTAATATAAAACTTAATATCCCATGCATACGTCTTTTATGGTGTATTACTTCTTATCCAATTTTAAAAAGTTATAAATTGCTTAATAATGCAAAATGCTCCTCAGTTGCTATATGTAACTATAGCATATACCATATTATTTTGTGAGTGCCTCCATACCTTGAATTGAAATACAATAAGCAAGAAAATGGATGCTTAGCACAACTGGAAAGCAATAAAATAATTTCAAGTATCCATTATATTTATGATACCTGAAGGGAAGGATTTGACAAGTTGATAAAAATTTGCCTTTTTTCTTACCTAAGTATTTTTGCAGCTCCAATTCTGCCCATACTTCAAAGTACTGTCTACCTACAACACTAATAGTGGCACAACCTATAAGCCTCCATGGCTTTTAGATGTGGTCACCTTTTGTTTTGAGAATGTGTGGAAAAAATATGTAAAGAAGCATTTTCCTGGAGCCTGAATGGGTGTAGTCATAAGAGTAGAAGTTCAGTTCAGATTACAAATAATGGAAGTTAGAATGACCAAACTTTCTGATTTGCCTGGAACAGAGGGGCATTCCTGGGATATAGGAATTTCAGTGCTGAAACGAGAAAGTTTCAGGCAAATTAGGATGAGTTAATGACTCTACTAGAAGGTCCATATATTTTAAAATAAAATTTGTGTATGCTTGTAATATGTATGGCTCCAGATCAGTGATCCATCTTGCTAAGTCCATCTTGCTAAGTGATCCACCCAAGTCTAAAGGTGGTACTATCTATGTCACTCCTTGGCTGGAAGTAATTGATCTTTCCTCATTTACAACAGGATAAAATCTAAACACCTAAGACATTAGGCATGACTCTTCCTGCTCCTTCTCATCTTTCTAGAGTTATCTGTCATTGTTCCTTCAATCCATATCTTTGCTCTATGCCAAATTTCTCATACTTCTCAAACCAGTTATGTATTTTCACACTCCCATATCTCTGTACATGGTCTTGTCTTCTGGGAATGTTCTTTTTCCAATTTACTGCTTGGGCCATTTCTACTTACTCTCAAAATCCCTTATCAAACATTACCTCTTCTCAGGAAACACTCTATAATCACCCCCCTGGGTCAATATAGCATAGCACTTAAGAGCATGGGTTCTGAAATCAGCCTGCCCACGTTCAGATCCTAGCCCGACCACTAACTAGGTATGTAACCTTGGGCAAATAATTTAACCTCCCTGTGCCTCAAGCCCCTTATCTGTAAAAGAGAAATTGGAATAATACCTACTCATGAAGTTGTTGTGAGGATGAAAAAAACCCCTGAGAATAATCCTCCTAATACATAGCACATATTGAATAGATGTTAATTCATTATAATGCCATCCAGACACTATGATTGATACATAATGGATAATCAATACATATTTCTGAATGCCTGGGAGAAGTTTCTGCTTTCTAGGCGATTCACAAGTCACAACGGACTAGAAACAAGGAAATTGATCTAGCTGTAAAATTTTACCTCAGAGTCTCCAGTGATCAGGCCACTGATGTCCAGATGACCTGAAAGTCAAAATGAGGACTCTGGAAATGGTCTGATACAAATATTTCCATTTGGAATTTGGAGTACAACTTTAGGGAATTCAGGAACAGTTACCAGAAAAATGAACGGTTGTCATTTAAAGGATACAGCCTGTAAATTAGGAACTCAGACCATAATTTATGAGGGAACGGAGTCAGTTTTAGGGAGGAAGACAGAAAAAACCAAACAAACAAACAAAAACCAGGGTAGAGAGTCCCATTATCATTCACAAATGTTCATTGCCTATTGAATTCCAGAAACTGCCAGAGGTGAATTTTCATTAGAACTCCAAACCTGAATGGAAACTGTGCTACTCATTCAGAAGGGGTTCAAGTTTAGTAGAGCTGTGACTTGAAGCACATCTGCCCTGGCTATGCTAACTGGTAATCCTGTTTTCTGGACCTTATTTGCAAGGAGGTAGACAAACTGAACAACGTAGGAGCCCAGCAGATGTCTGTGAGTCACTGGATTTGAGGAATAAGCATCTGCCTTTGGCTGTTAGAATGTTCCACATCTCAGCCAAGACTGTCTCTTAAACTGGATTGTGCTAAATATAAGATGGAAGGGCATTACTAAGCCCAAATGTATGGAGCTAGGTATTGGCAAAGTCTCTGGAAATGAAGCAGAGACATTTTAAGTAGCTATGTCAGAACTTCAATCCAGTTCTGCATTCTGAATCTTGTGCTTTTACTATTTTAAAACATACCAGGCATTATCATTTACTGGAATAAATGTGTTCTAAGGAGTAAAAGTGGAGTAAATTGTGTTTCTACCAGCACAGAAAGGGAGGACATTTCAGCATCTACATTTAAATGTAGACAACAGTTAATTCATTTTAACCTCACAAAATCCTAAAAGATGAAGCTATATATTATTGCCTCCTGTTCTCTGTGTAGAAAGGAAAATGAAGCACATTGGGGTCAAGTAATTTGTCAAAGGTCACCAAGTGAGTTGGTGAGACTAACACTCTTCCAGTATGCTTTCCACCAGACCATGTTAGACCTAAAAGGTCATGGATACACACTTGTTTCCAAGTCTGAATTGCATTTTGGAGTGTGGAACCAGGTGACTAATGGAGAAATAGTGTTTGGATACCATGTTGTTGAGCTTGGAAGAAACAGTCCTATTTAAGCCAATGACTGAAACTGAGGGAATAACCTGATGGAAGACTTAATGTTCCAAAGCCAAGTGCTGCCTGCCTATGTCAAGACACATGCAGTTTTACCTCCGCACTAAAGAGAGAAACATCTGTTACAATGGAGCTACTCCAATGCAAGGGAGATGAGAAAAATGTTGATTAGAACACCGACAATATCCAACTAATTTCATAAAAATGCACTATTGCATAAAAACAATTTGCCAGCTTATAAAAACTGCTGGATTAACCAGGTGGCATTGTTGGATGAAAATCTTGCTTTTCCTTTTGCACAGTAGATATTTAAATGTCAACAGATGATTCCTCCAAGTCCCTTCACTTCTGTGGTTTATGGAAATGTTTAATTAGCTTTATTGACATTCCATCATCAAACCCATCAAACCTGCTAAGGTTGGAACTCCAAACATAGTAAATTTACAGAGGGATATTTATCTTTATATATATATATATTTCAAGTATATTTATGAAGAGTGATAATGAATATACCCTTTCTATTTTCACCTCTTAATCTAAGTGCATTTTTCTACCTACTTTCTTGGATCAGCAGGCAAACTTGTTTTGGGAAGACGTCTTTGTTGACTAACCCAAGAATCTTGAATACTTAATCTATGTAAAGAGGTAGAGATCACAGGTATGCCACATCTCTTTCCCCACATGATGTCTTGTTCCTCACTTGTGCCTGCATAGTGTCTGCCTCATGAGGATGGTAAGCACTATGACTGCACTAATTTAATATGTACACTTTGCTGCCTTCCTCTCCACAATGAGATGCTGTATACTGTCAGGGGACTTGGTCCATGTCCAGTGTCAGAGTGTGGCACTTGAGTTCCATCCCGTGTCCTCTGAATAAGGTCTTCATAGTTACTTTTTTAAAAATACATTTGAAATAAAGTACTATGATATCTCAGTCTTTAAATAAAAATGAATATTTGCACATTAAGTAAAAAAAATGGGTTCCAAACCCAAAGAGAAATTGCTTTTGTATTTTCATATCATTATCGACTTCCGTTTTTGCAGACAGTTGAGAGATGATTTAGGAATTCATTTGTATTCGTAGTCTAATCTGGTCAATTATGCTTTTTACTGAACCTTAACTACTAGTCAACTACTAGGATCCATCAAAATAGTTTATGTATGTGTATATATATACATATACATATACATACATAAACTATTTTGATGGATCCTAGTAGTATATATATACATATATATTTTGTATATTTTGATGGATCCTAGTAGTATATATATATATATACATATATATATGTATATATGTATATATATACATATATATATATGAGATTAGATGAAAATGTTTTCATTAAAGCTCATAGCCAATAATGACATACTTGACATCATTAAGGTTTTACACAAACAAATGTTTGCACAACCAATGCATGTAAGAATATGCATATATCCTAGAGAAAATAGGCTGGGAATCTGGAAGAAAACATGCTATTTAGGACTACTTGGGCACTGATTCTTATTCCCTTCCCCACCGAGTAATGACAAGATTTTTTTGATGTTGTGCTTGTTTCAAAACCTAAAACAATTCAGAATAAATGTTTTCCTAAACAGAAGCACTCAATTATTATAGTCTTTCACAACAGGGTATAAGCTCATACTATGCAAGGATAATACAGTGGTGAGTACTGACCTTTTTGGATGTAGTTAGACCTCACCTCCATGAGACAGTGACTGGCAATGGAATGCTCCCAGTAAGGACTCTAGGGACTGAAGGAAGCTGTCTTGATCTTAATTAAATTCTTTTTTCTTGGCTAAATGAGTTTTATCTCAATCTAATATTCTACAGAAATGTTGTATACATCACAATGAGATGCATGGGTCAACAGTTGTGGGTAGGTTGCTTATAACAGTAAATGAAACAGCACAAGCAAGTTTCTCCCACTGCCTCACATTCGTATTGTAAAAGGCTGAATGCCCACTTGTTTCCAGTTATCTGTTGGTTAAACACTAAAAGGAAAATCACATAGTTTTTCTTATCTTTATTACCTATCTTTCGGCAATCAATTAATAATAAATAAATCAAACCCACAAAGGATCATCAGTTTTAGACCATTAATAAGATACATTCTTTCAGAAGCAGCTATTGAAATTGAACAAAGTGGGATCTGAACTCAGGTACACTGATGCCATATTCCATATGCCCCCCACTGCACTACATACTTATTATATAGTTACTAATTTTTAAAAAAGATTTATTTATTTATTTATTTGAAAGAAAGCACAGGCACACTCAAGAGTAGGGGGAGGGAAACTATTAGAAGTTATAGAGCAATTCAGTAATGTGGCGGGATACAAAATCAATGCTCAGAAATCAGTTGCATTTCTATACACAAATAATGAGACTGAAGAAAGAGAAATTAGGGAATCCATCCCATTTACAATAGCACCAAAAACCATACGTTACCTTGGAATTAACTTAACCAGAGACGTAAAGGACCTATATTCTAGAAACTATAAATCACTCTTGAAAGACATTGAGGAAGACACAAAAAGATGGAAAAACATTCCATGCTCATGGATTGGAAGAATTAACATAGTTAAAATGTCCATGCTACCCAGAGCAATCTACACTTTCAATGCTATCCTGATCAAAATACCGATGACATTTTTCAAAGAACTGGAACAATTAGTCCTTAAATTTGTATGGAACCAGAAAAGGCCCCGAATCTCCAAGGAACTGTTGAAAAGGAAAAACAAAGCTGGGGGCATCACAATGCCGGATTTCGAGCTGTACTACAAAGCTGTGATCACAAAGACAGCATGGTACTGGCACAAAAACAGACACATAGACCAATGGAACAGAATAGAGAACCCAGAAATGGACCCTCGGCTCTTTGGGCAACTAATCTTTGATAAAGCAGGAAAAAACATCCGGTGGAAAAAAGACAGTCTCTTCAATAAATGGTGCTGGGAAAATTGGACAGCTACATGCAAAAGAATGAAACTTGACCACTCTCTCACACCATACACAAAAATAAACTCCAAATGGATGAAAGACCTCGATGTGAGACAGGAATCCATCAAAATCCTAGAGGAGAACATAGGCAGCAACCTCTACGACATCGGCCAAAGCAACCTTTTTCATGACACATCTCCAAAGGCAAGAGAAACAAAAGATAAAATGAATTTATGGGACTTCATCAAGATTAAAAGTTTCTGCACAGCCAAGGAAACAGTCAGAAAAACTAAGAGGCAGCCCACGGAATGCAATGAAGACATACAAATAGCTAACAGACACGTGAAAAAATGTTCAAAATCATTAGCCATCAGGGAAATTCAAATTAAAACCACATTGAGATACCCCCTTACGCCAGTTAGAATGGCAAAAATTGACAAGGCAGGAAACAACAATTGTTGGAGAGGATGTGGAGAAAGGGGATCCCTCCTACATTGTTGGTGGGAATGCAAGTTGGTACAGCCACTCTGGAAAACAGTGTGGAGGTCCCTTAAAAAGTTAAAAATTGAGCTACCCTATGATGCAGCCATTGCACTACTGGGTATTTACCCCAAAGATACAGACGTAGTGAAGAGAAGGGCCATATGCACCCCAATGTTCATAGCAGCAATGTCCACAATAGCTAAATCGTGGAAGGAGCCGAGATGCCCTTCAACAGATGACTGGATTAAGAAGTTGTGGTCCATATATACAATGGAATATTACTCAGCTATCAGAAAGAATGAATTCTCAACATTTGCTGCAACATGGACAGCTCTGGAGGAGATAATGCTAAGTGAAATAAGTAAACAAACTGAGGGCCTCAGAGGGGAGGGGGGTGGGGGAATGGGATAGACCGGTGATGGGTAGTAAGGAGGGCACGTATTGCAATGGTGCACTGGGTGTTATACGCAACTAATGAATCATCGAACTTTACATCGGAAACCGGGGATGTACTGTATGGTGACAACATAATATAATAAAAAAACATTTAAAAAAAAAGAGTAGGGGGAGGGGCAGAGGGTGAGAATCTCAAGCAGACTCCCTGCTGAGCACAGAGCCTGACACAGGCTCAATCTTGCCACACTGAGATCATGACCCCAGCTCAAATTGGGGGTCAGTCCCAAAAATCAGTTGTTCAACCGACTGAGCCACCCAGGCACCCCCATACTCATTGATTTTTATATCTGTATTCTCAGCTACAAAAGATGTGTCATAATGTGTATTGGTGGTGATATAATATCTAAGAGACAGAAATACCCAAAATAGTGGTTTCAAAAACTGGCAAAAACTTAGTTCATGGCCACACAGGACTGTATGACAGGTTTATGGATATAGCTTTCATTCTGGGGGCCATATGCCATGGTCAATAACAGGCTAATAAAAAAAGACATAAAAACAGATTATGACATTCTTTGCCATATAATGGGAAATCATTTTTAATTCTTTGAATGGTGCCTTAAGAGTCCCCAATTTTGTATTTAATACAATTTCCAATAAAAGACCTTAAAACAAAGATGGAAAGAAAAAAAGATTTACAAAGTCTATTTTAAAATTCAATTATTTTAAACAATAATTTCAACACAGGCTATTTTTAGTCCCTTGGAGTTTACTTTGTTTTTCCCTGCATATTGCATGAATTTAATGGGTAGAGGGTTATTTATAACATCTATTTTAATTTTTATGCAGTTTTTAGTTGAAATTCATGATTATTTGAAATTTAAGTAAATAATTTTAGTGCTGCTAAATGTGCAGATGTGAACAAAAAAATGATGGTGGCAATTTTATATTCTGCAAAAGTATTGATAATTGGCTTCAGAAAAAGTAGTGAAGATGAGTCTTTGTTCATTTAATTTGAATATCTAAATGAGTTATACTCTTGGAATATCTCTCAACCATCAGAAAGTATTTATGGTTAGAAAGGAATGCCTTGCCAATGGGCCATAACCAGGTTAACTGGACATGCGCTCTTTTGGGATTCCTACATTTTTCTCTTCAATGAAAATACAAAGAGGCAGAATAGTATCTTGATGACAAATGTAAGACATTTTACATTCCTCCATCTCAAATTTATCTTCACATGATTAGTCAGAAAAGAGATTGAATTTTTAGGTAATACATTCCTCTGAACCACACATTTTCTGGGTTGTTTTGTTTTGTTTTTTCTTTTTTATGGCATACAACAGCTTTCTCTGCATGTGTTTTTCTTTTGGTACCAGTCCAAAACCTTACTTTTATCATCAAACTATAGGGATTTTCTGACATAGGCCATGGGCAAGATTCTGAGGGAGCAAGTTCAATATTAATGTTAAGATTTAAATTACATTTATTCCAGTTCTAGGTTTCTTCTTTTAAAAATTAGCAGTTATCATAATTGCCTCAGAATGTATATACTTTAATTCCCTCTAATGGTTCATACTCTCTCCCAGGTATCTTGCTCAATTTTTTATGGTAGAATGATATTGGATATAATTGTCACTTAGATTGAAAATTGTACAGTGGATGCAGGCATCATGTGATCTGTAAATTGAGATTTGAATTTAAGGGATGTTATTAGAATGTTTTGTCTTACTATAAGTTTATTTGAGGCCATATGTCCTCTTCTAGACTTATTAAATTTCTAGAGTAGTCAAGCTTAGGGAGAAGGGGTAGCTTCTCTTGGAGTGATGTCTAGTTAGATGGACTAGGGAGAAGATGAAGAGGAAGAGAAAACAGAATGAGTTCCAGGTTCCTAACACCTCTGGAATTGGTATTTCCAGATTTGTCTAGTTGTATTTTTAGTTGCCATATGAATATTTATATTATTAAACACACTAATACTTAGATGTAAACACAAAACTGTACTCTAAAGCCATGTTTCCCCCCTCTAGTCTATTCCCCCCTCTCAGAACACTGCAACAACTCCTCACTTCACTCGGATAAAAAGCCAAGATTCTTATGATAGCCAAACCTCCCTCTCCCACATATGAGCCCCACCACCTCCTGACTGCATGTCCTTTCTTCTCCTTTACTGACTCATCTCCAGCTACATTCACCTTTTGCTGTTATTTGAATATAGCCAGCATCTTTCCATCTTTAGGCCCTTGTTTCAGCTCTTCTCCACCTAAAAAAGGTTTTCCCTCAAATGAAGTTACTTATTTCTCTCTTCATTCTCTTCCTCAAGTTCCTGCTAACTATCACCTGCAAAATGTGGCCTTCTCTGACCACCTATTTAATTTAGTCTCCAGCCAGGGCCCTGACAACCTCTTTACCTTGTCTTTGTTTTTTAAATAGTACTTACCATCTTTAAAAATTCTGTATAATTTACTTATTTACTATATTTATTAATTTACGTGTTCATTGTCTTTTTCTTTCCTACAATATAAGTTCCATGAGGACAAGGATCTTTGGCATGTCCTTTACGTATCAAAAAGGCCTTAAATGGTGCCTGACATATTGTGGATGCTAAATATAAATGAGCTGAATGAATGAATTTGATCACCCTTCCACTCCATGCTCACTCTCTCTCTTCATTACTACCTATTTCTTCCTTTCTCTCTCTTATACATGCTTGCTTACACACATTAACTCAAAAACACAGTAGCTCTTCCATTCAATATCGCAGATCCTAATTAAATGGATATATGATTGGATTTGCTAGAAGTAGCAAATGGATACCTAGCTCCACAACAGAACTCTCCACTACAGACAGTCTACTGTGGAAATAAATGAAGACCAACCAAATGAGCACAAGCAAAAGTTATTTAATGTTATAGCAAGGAAGTCAGCCATCATAACTTATGGGGTTGGCAGATTCAAAGGCAAGCAGAGGAGTAGAAAAAAGGGAAGGCTTCCACCTTGAGTGGAAACTGTTGGCAGAGAGAAGCTGTAGATGGGCTAACCAGAAGTGGGGCATTTTATGTAATTGCTTGGGGGGGAGAATACACATTTGCCTTCTCTGGTTGGTAGAAAGTCAGACAAAAATTGTGAAAGCTTTAAGTTACTCATCGAGTCTAGTCTTTTTGGCTTAATTGTTACTATTTGGCTCTTGGATTTTTCCTAGAAGTCAGGGTCTGACTTCTTTCAAGTTTGACTTATAGATAAGAGACTGGGTTCCTGAAGAGCTGGTTACTGTATGTAATGGATTTTGTTTCCTTGGTTGGTTGTTGCAGGCTGTGGGTCAGAGTCCCATATTTTATATGGTCTTGCTGTTGTCCATTTGTATGTTCAGTCTCACGATATAGAAAACAAATGGATACATAGAAGAGCTTTTAAAAGATGGAAAAACAGTGCATATCTACATATCTATTGACGAAATTAAATTTTAAATGGTCTCTAAATAATCTTTTTTAACAGCCATTATTATTTCTTCAAATTCTCTTGACTTACAGAATCTCAATGAATCACTTATAGGCTGGAATTTTTTAAAAAATCCTAAATGCAATCCTTTCTGGTCCCCACTGAGATTCTTCTTATTTGGTTATAAACATTTTTGAGGGTAAACCACTCAGATGTATTTGGGGATGAGGTAACAATCCATTGATCATGTAAGCACTGAGCTGAGAGACTTATATTCATTGGCTTCCACCATTCATTCTTAGTCTGCTCCAATTTGGTTTCCATATTGCGAATATCAAAATATGTAAAATCTAGAGTGAAGGCAGATCTTATTAAAATATCACCTCATATAATCCCCTCATTGATTTATTATTGCTCTGAGGCTAGAGTTACAAGACCATTAATGTGGCCAACAAGACCCATAGATGGTTCACTTTACCTCCCTTTTCAGCTCCTCAGCCCCAAACCCCTGTTTTTGTTCTAATTGCTCTAGGAACAGCCCCTTGTGCTGGCCATGTTCCCTCTCACCACATAAGAGTTTCCTGTACTTCCTCAGTTCTTAAAGTTCTCCCCATCTCACCCCTGCCATAGTTTTGATTAGTTAACTTATTCTCATGCTGTAGATGTCAGCTCAGGCTTTCTCTTTTACTAGCTTTGTATCTCCCTGTTCATGTCTACCATAGCATCTTAACATTTATCAGTTGTTTTTAAGAATCAAACAAATAAATGTCATGTTTGTCTTCTGAAGATTAGACTGAAGCTTTGAAAAGAAGGAAACCATTATATTTTCAACACTATTTTCACCTTTCTGCCCACATAATAAATACTCAACAAATAATGATGAATGGAGGAATCAATTAATGAGTGTTAAGAATACACACAAGAGTAAAACAGGGACAGTAATCTGAAGGAGTTTACAATCTAGACAGTAGTACAAAGTAATCTACAGAGTACTATGAAATAATCACAGAGCAGGGAACAATAACTGCAAGAAGAAGGTCAGCTTCTCAAACAATATGTTCCTTGAATGGGGTTAGGGTAGGATTTTTTCAGATTTTGTAGAGGACGTGAAAATCAGTGACACCCTCTTATCTATGATCACAGTAACGGCAGACTTCATACATAAAATAGTTTTGGTAATTTTTGTATCTGCAGCTATTCTTGATTATCCACAATAGTGCCCCTCTGTTCATTAGGCATGATGATTTATGGTTGAGTCATAAACTATATAAAATATTTTGAAAAGAAATAATGACATTTCTTTGAAAAGGAATTAAACAGAGATTTCCTTTACTATTCTTAGTGTAAATTAAAAAGGGGAAAAAGGAAAAGAATAATCTTCCATAATGCTCATAAATCAAGTTATTCAAAGCTATTCTTTGATGGATAGGGAAATATTGAACTAGGCAAAGAAAGATCTGAAAACTAAGAAAAAGTTTGGTTATGAGACACGGCTTTATTTGGTTTTTCCTACAGCACTCAGTCACCCTTGCTGTTCTCAGTTCAAGAGGAAAAAACAACACCCTGTAAGTCACTGCTGAAAATACACACTTTCCTTATTTCCAAAATATTTCTTCTTTGAAGAACTATATATTTAAAAGCCAACAGTCTCATACTCTTAAATAGAGTTGCTTTTTCAAATAGTAGCATTTATAACAGAGATTCACTTGCCCCGAATGTTAAATATATCTAAAGCTTTTAGGAGTCGATATATTTTAGGTAATTCTGTACTCAAATATAAGTCTTTAACTAACACATGATATCTTTTTGTATATGGTGCAAGTGTTTAAAAGTAGTAATGTTTCCTGGGGCGCCTGGGTGGCACAGCGGTTAAGCGTCTGCCTTCGGCTCAGGGCGTGATCCCGGCGTTATGGGATCGAGCCCCACATCAGGCTCCTCCGCTATGAGCCTGCTTCTTCCTCTCCCACTCCCCCTGCTTGTGTTCCCTCTCTCGCTGGCTGTCTCTATCTCTGTCGAATAAATAAATGAAATCTTTAAAAAAAAAAAAAGTAGTAATGTTTCCTGATCCACAGATGTGCTCCTGAGAAACAACAAATTCCTTTAACACTGCAATGATGATCTATTACCAGCAACTGTATTTTAGAAGACCCCTGAAGAGAAATACAATGCAATGAGCTCCCTTTAAGTCTTTACTTACAGAAAAATATATTCCTAATCCCATCTGAATATTCAACAATTTTTCCAGTAGTTCTACTGATTAAATTTCAGCCGAGTCTACTGCAGAGAGAAGTATTTGCAACCTCACCGGAAAAATTGAGGCCGATGTTGAAACAGAGACTGAACAGAACCGGCATTTGTAGGTTTTTCAAATTTTTCTATCTCTAATATTATTGTCATGGAAATGGGAGAAGGACAGATGACAATGCCTTTTTAGTAATAAGAGTCCAGCAACACTCTATCTGATGGGCTAATCAAGAGCTGAGACATGTAAACATCTTAAACCCAGAGGGTCTGTATTTCTTTTTTATTTCCTTTAATGCCTAGTCATATATTAACCTTAATCAACTTCTTATGTGCTGATAAATGTCACTCTATTCGCAGAACATGAAAAAAAAATCAAACCTTCCACTTCAAGATAAGTAAGTTTTGACTAGGCTACATATTGAACAAAAGACAATATGTGCAAAGGCTTTCTACAGGGATAAATTTTTGAATGGAAGCTTAATGCCCTTGGTGTTGCTTTTTAGTGCTGTCTCAGAGCCAACTTAGAAGGCTGTGTGTATACTTTCCCATTCCCTGTAGAGATGATCTACTGATATATTGTAAGGAAGATGTATCTGTACCTAAATCTGAATCTATCTATAAAGTGTTTTAATTGCCACATTCATCTCTATTGGTACACAATTGTTGATTGTGCACTCAGTAAAACTAAGTAGAATGATTAATTTTTACATTTTCCCATACTTTGTATTATTGACTTGTGGAAAAGTTACTTTTAAAAACAGACATTCATCCAAACAAGTGCCATTCTTAGTGTTTAATTGCTATAATTTACGTGTATGAGCTGAGTATGTGACCTATTTTTTATTTTTTTTAAGGAATTTCTGAGTAAGAACACCCACACAGCTGGATGACCTAACTTGACTTTCTGCCCAGGTCCACAGTTTCTTACAGTTCTCTGTGAACATTAGGTGTCAGCATAGGGCAATCTACTGCAATTATCCCCCGCATGCCATTTCCTAAATTAGTATAAAGTCATTCAAATTCTATTTTTGCTTTCTTGATTAATAACCATCTATAATAGTCTCCTTGTTAATTTCTCATCCTTTCTTTGCCTCTTTTATATTTTACAGTGCCAGCTCTTATGTCAAAGGCAGAGGCAAATTACTGGGGCCAAATTTTCTTTTATTTAGAGAGAGATCTGGTCTATTTACATAAAAAAATAATAGAAATGATAGAGAAGACCAAGAAAACTACTTCCTTAGCTATGATGACATATACATATATGTGTGTGTGTGTGTGTGTGTGTGTGTGTGTGTGTGTGTGTATATACTGTATGCTATATATTAGTATATATTAGTATAAATATTTTAGTGATATATATATTGCTATTCATTAAAACATTTTTGGTTAGGTATATATTAAGTATACATATTACAGCATTCCTTAAGTTTATTTTTAATCAAAATTAAATGTGCACATATTAAAAATATAATAATTCTAAAAGGCTTTTTATGAAAAACAGGAATCCCTATCCACCTTCCTTCTCTAATTTCCTCTCTGCAGAGGCATTTCACTTTTCCAGACTGATGGCAGTTACATTTATAGATCTGAGTAATGTACTTATAATCTTACATCTCAATGTTTTTTTCTATTTTAGACATTAATTAAATTCCCATAATCAAAGAAAAGGATTTCACTCTCTCCCATTCCCTCCTCCACTATACCATATCCTAGATTTTCCTTCCCATTATAATTACTCTTGAATCACAATTCATAGCTAAGTTGTATTTACTCTATAGTATGTTCTTTCTTATACAAAATTGTGTTGTCCCTGAAAGTAACAAAGATCTCTTTATTTCTTCATTTGTTCAGTTCTATGTAAATGTCACCATTTCATCCCCCAATCCAATGTAAAGTGTAAAACTCTTCTTCACACATTTTAGTTCAGAAATATTTAACAGTTTTATTAAGATATAATTCATATACCATACATTTCACCTATTTGAAGTGTATGATTCAATGGCTTTTAGATGTGTATGTGTATTCAGATGTATATGTCCCTCACAATTTATTTTAGAAAATTTTAACCACTTCAAAAAGAAATGTGGTACCTCTTAGCCATAATTCTCCATCGCCCCACTGCCCCAGCCCTAGGCAACTGTTCTATTTTCTGTCTCTACAGATTTGCCTATTCTGGACTTTTCATATAAATCGAAGAATGCAGTATGTGGTCCTTTATGACTGCTTTTTTTGTATTAGTAATGCCTGTCATTTCTTTTTTAAAGATTTTATTTATTTATTCGACAGAGATAGAGACAGCCAGCGAGAGAGGGAACACAAGCAGGGGGAATGGGAGAGGAAGAAGCAGGCTCATAGCGGAGGAGCCTGATGTGGGGCTCGATCCCATAACGCCGGGATCACACCCTGAGCCGAAGGCAGATGCCCAACCGCTGTGCCACCCAGGCGCCCCTGTAATGCCTGTCATTTCTAATGTTAGTTCTCTCGCTCTCTCTAGTCTAGCTAAAAATTTGCCAATTTTGTTGATTTTTTCAAGAAACCAACTTTTGTTCTATTGTTTTTCTATATTCTACTTCTTTTATCTCCACTGTAATTTTTATTATTTCCTTCCTTCTGCTAGCTTTGAATTTAGCTTGCTCTTCTTTTTGTTGTTATTTACAGTTTAACTTAGGTTCTTGATTTGGAATCATTCTTTTTTTTTTTTTAACATAAGCAGCTATAGCTATAAAATAACCTCAGAGCACGCCTTTTGCCAAATCTCACAAGTTCTAGTATGTTAGGTTTTCACTTTCATTCACCTCTAAGTATCTCCTAATTCACCCTGTGATACCTTCTTTGACCCACTGGTTAAGAGCGTGCTGTTTAATTTCTACACATTCATATATTTCTCGATTTTTTTCTGTGATTGATTCTAGTTTAATTCCATCGTGTTTGGAGAAGATACATTTGTGTCTCAAATGTATTGAGACTTGTTTTGTGGTTTAGCATACAGTCTACCCTAAGACTATTCCATGTGCACTTAAGAAGAATGTGTATTTACTGTTGTTGGGTGGAGTATTCTATACATGAGTGTCAGATGAACTTAGTTTTTGGTGTTGTTCAAATCCTCTATTTTTTTTACTGATCTTCTAATTGTTCTATTCATTACTGAAAGTGGGGTATTGAAATCTTTAATTGTTATCTAAGAACCGTCTAATCTTTTAATTTTGTCAAGTTTTGTTTCATATATCTTAAGGCCCTATTACTAAGTAGATATATGTATTTAATTATGTATTTTTGATAGAGTGATCCTTTAATCAATATATAATGTCCTTCATTGCCTCTTGTAACAATTTGTTCTAATATTAGCATGGCCAACCCAGCCCTTTTTTGTGGTTTGCATGGAATATATTTTTCCATTTTTTTTCTTTTCAACCTATTTCTTTGACTCTTGAGTCTCTTATAGATAGCACACAGATGGGTCCTGTTTATTATCCATTCCTCTAATTTCTGTCTTTTCATTGAAAACTTTATTCATTTACATTTTAAGTTAATAACATAAGCAAGAACCTCCTTCTGCATTTTGCTATTTATTTTCTATATGTTATATCGTTTTTTGTTGTTCCGGATTCCTCCATTAATGCCTTATTTTTTGTTTATTTCTTCTTGTCACATACCATGTTGTTTCCCTTCTCAGTTCTTTTTGTGAATATTTTTAAATTACATTCTTAGTGGTTACCTTTGAAGTCATAATTAACATCTTAAACTTATAACAACCTAGTTTGAATTTATACCAATTTAGCTTCAAAAATATACAAAACCTCTGCTGCTCCATTCTTTCCTTTTTTCTGGTGTTATTTTCACAAATTACAACATTATATGTGCCTACTAACATAGGTTTATAATTATTGTTTTATGTATTTGTCTTCTAAATTATAAAGAAACGAAAAGAGAAGCTGCAAACCAAAAATACAATAATACTGTTTTTTATATTTACATATTTAGTTACCTTTACCGTATTCTTTATTCCTTCATATGGCTTCGAGTTATTGTCTAGCATCTTTTTATCTCACTCTGAAGGATTCTCATTAGCATGTTTGCAGGGGAGAACTACTAGCAATGATCTCCCTCGACTATTGTTTCTCTGGGAATATTTTAAATCTTTCATTTTGCAGGATAGTATGCCAGATATAAAATTCTTGGCTCACAGTTTTCTTTTCTTTTCTTTTTTCTTTTCTTTTCCTTTTTCTTTTTTCTTTTCTTTTCTTGCAGTGCCTGAAATATATCACCCCACTGACTTCTGGCCTCCATAGTTACTGATAAAAAATGAAATGTTAATCTTGTAGATTTCCTTTTATATTATGATTTGCTTCTCTTATGAGACTTTCATTCTCATTGCCTTTATCTTTTGATAATTTGATTATAATGTGTCTGCACATGGATGTATGTTAGTTCATCCTACTTGGAGTTCATTGAGCTTCTTGGGAGTCTAGATTCCTAATTTTCATCAACTTTGGAAGGCTTCTGGACATTATTTCTTCAAATATTTTTCTGTCTCATTCTCTTTTTCTTCTGGGTCTCCTATTATGTTTATGTTTGTGTATCTGATGGTGTCCTACAAGCGTCTTAGGCTTTATTCAATTATCTTCATTCTTTTTTTTCCCCTAATACTTCAAAGTAGACAAATTAATTGACCTAACTTTAAATGTGTTGGTTCTTTCTGTGGCTTGCTCATATTTGCTTTTGAACTCCTACAATGAATGTTCCATTTCAGTTATTATGCTTTTCAACTCCAAAATGTCTTTTTGGTTCCTTATTGTAGTATCTTTACTGATATTCTCTATTTGCTGAGATATTGCTTTCCTGATTTCCTTTAGCTTTCTGTCCGTGGTTTCCTTTATCTGTTTGAGTATATGTAAAATAATTGATTTAAAGTCTTTGTCTTGTAAATCCAACGTTTGTGTTACATCAGGGACAGTTTCTCTTAATCCCCCTTTTCCTTTTTATTTCCTGTGAATGGGTCACACTTGCTTGTTTCTTGGAATATTTCATAATGTATTGTTGAAAACTGGACATTTTGAAGATTTACTTATTAATTTGAGAGAGAGAGAGAGAGTGAGCAGGGGGAAGGGCAAAGGGAGAGCAACAAACAGACTGCACGGAGCGTGGAGCCTGATGTAGGGCTCCATCCCAGGACTCTGAGATCATGCCCTGAGCCAAAGCCAAGAGTCAGATGCTTAACTAACTGAGCCACTCAGGTGCCCCCCAAACTGGACGTTTTGAATGTTATGATATGGAAGCATTGGAAATCAGATTCTACATTGTTCCAGAATTTTTTGTTTATGCTTTATGTGGGGATGTAATTGTTTATATGTTTAGCAACGTTTTTAAACTTTGGTAAACATTGTATGTTTTTATCATGTGTGGTTTCTGAAGTCTCTTTTGTTTTAGCTTAGTGGTTAGCTATTGGTTTGACAGATATTTCCATAAATCCCTTGAGTCAAAAACCAAAAAATCAAAAAGAAGTAAGAGGAATTTAAAAATCTTTCTTGGTGAAACATTCCTTCAGCATATGGCCGGGTAATTTACAACTCTGCCTTAGCTTCATTTCTTTTTTGTTTTCCAGGTTTATTGAGATACAATTGCCATGTAACATTGTGCAAGTCTGTATACAACATAATGATCTGATACACATATATATTGCAAGATGATTACCACAATAAAGTTAGTTATTACATCCATCACCTGACGTAACAACAATGTTGTCTCTGTTGTGAGCGTGTGTGCATGCGGACGAATGTGCTTTGTGGTGAGAACATTTAAGATCTAGGTTGTTAGCAGTTTTCAAGTATATACTATGGTATTGTTAACCATAGTCACATTTTGTACATTAGACCCGCAAAAAATATTCAACTTATAACTGGTAGTTTATACCCTTTGAGCAACATCTCTCCATTTACCCACCCTACAGCACTTGGCACCACTATTCTGCACTCTGTTTCTATGAATTTGGCTTTAGATTCTAAATATAAGTAAGATCATGTAGTATTTGTCTTTCTCTGACTCATTTCAGGTAGCATAATGCCCCCAGAGTCCATCCATGTTGTTGCAAATAAAAGAATTTTCTTCTTTTTCATGCCTGAAATATAATATATATAATAATATTATAATTATAATATTTAAATTTAAATATTAAATTAATATATATTTAAATTTAAACATACAAATTCAATATTAACTTTATAAATAATTTATATTTATATTTCCTATAATATTATATATTATATATGTATATATATGTAAATATTATATATATATTTTATATTTCACATTTTATCTATTCATCCATCAATGGACACTTATGTCATTTCCATGTCTTGGCTATTATGGATAATGCTGTAGTGAACGTGGGGGTTAAATATCTCTTCAAGTTAGTAATTTCATTTCCTTTGGATACATACCCAGAAGTGGAATTGCTAGATCACATGGTAGTTCTATTTTTAATTTTTTGAAGAATTTTCAAACTGGTTTCTGTAGTGATTGTCCCAATTTAAATTCTTCCCAACAGTACACAAGGGTTCCCTTTTTTCAGTATGCTCGCCAACACTTATTTTCTTTTATTTTTTGATAATAGTCATTATTATGAGTATGAGAAGTTATCTCATCATGGTTTTGATTTGCATTTCTCTGATGACTAGAAATGCTGAACACCTTTTCACCTATTGACCATTTGCATGTCTTCTTTAGAAAAGGTCTATTCAGATTCTTTGCTAAATTTTTAATCAGTTTTTTAAACCACTGAGTTGTGAGTTTATTATATATTTTGGATATTAATCCCTTATGAGATGTATAGTTGGCAAATATTTCTTCCCTTTCCATACGTTGCCTTTTAATTCTGTTGATTCTTTTACTGTGCAGAAGGTTTTATTTTGATGTAGTTCTCTAGTGTATTTTTACTTTTTTTGCTTGTGCTTTTGGTGTCATATTCAAAAAATTGTTGTCAAGGACAATGTCAAAGAGGCTTCCCTGTTTTCCTCTAGGAGTTTTATGGTTTCAGATTTTACATTTAAGTCTAATCCATTTCAAATTATTTTTTTTGTGACGGATGTAAATTAGGGGTCCAATTTCATTTCTTTGCATATAAATATTCAGTTTTCCCAACACCAATTATTGAAGAAACTATGTTTTTCCCATTGAATATTCTTGGCTCCCTTATCAAATATTAGTTGATTATTTATAAACGGGATTGTGTTTGGGCTTTTGATTCTGTTGTATTTGTCTGTTTTTATGCCAATACTATACTGTTTTGATTACTATTGCTTTGTAATAAAGTTTGAAATCAGAAAGTTTGATGTCCGCAGCTTTGTTCTTCTTTCTCAGGAATTTTTAGCTATTTGGGGTCTTTTATAATTCTACAAATATCTTAGGATTTTTTCTATTTCTGTGAAAAACTGCCACTGAAATTTCAGTGGACATTGCATTCAATGTGTAGAAGGCTTTGAGTAGGAAGGACATTTTAACAATATGAATTTTTCTTATCTACAAACATGGGATACCTTTGCACTTATTTGTGCCTCTTCCAATTTCTTTCTTTAATGTTTTACAGTTTTCACTGTACAGATCTTTTGCTTCCTTGGTTAAATTTATTTCTAAGTATTTCTTTAAGTTTCTTTTTTTTAAAGATTTTATCTATTTATTTGAGAGAGAGAGAGGGAGAGAGAGAGAAGTAGCAGGGGGAGGGGCAGAGGGAGAAGGGGAAACAGACTTCCTGCTGAGCAGGGAGCCAGCGGTGAGGCTTGATCCTGGGACTCCAGGATCATGACCTGAGCCGAAGGCAGACGCTTAACTGACTGAGCCACCCAGATGCCCCAGTGTTTCTTTAAAATTCTGATGCTATTGTAAATATAATTATTTTCTTTCTTTTTCAGATAGCTTACTGTTAGTGTATAGAACACAACTGATTTTTCTATGTCGACTTTGTGTCCTGCAACTTCAATGAATTCATTTATTAGGTCTAACAGCTTTTTGCTGGAGGCTTTAGAATTTTCAATGTGAAAGATCGTATCATCTGCAAATAGAAACAATTTTATTTTTCCTTTCCAAATTGGATGTCTTTTATTTTTCTTGCCTAATTGTTTTGGCTAAAATTTTCAGTACTGTGTTGAATAGGAGTGGTGAAATTGGGCACCCTTGTTATGTTCCTGATTATAGAGGGAAAGCTTTCAACTATTCACTGAGGAATATAATGTTAGCTGTGGGCTTGTCATATTGTCATATAGTGGTGAGTTACATTCCATCTATACCAGATTTGTTGATAGCTTTTAATCATGAAAGGATGTTGAAATTTGTCAAATGCTTTTTCTGCATCTATTGAGATGTTCATATGATTTTTATTCTTCATTTTATTAAAGTGATTACAACATTTATTGATTCACATGTGTTCAGCCATCCTTGCATTCCAAACATATATCCCACTTGATCGTGGTGTATGATCCTTTTAATGTGCTGTTGAATTGGGTTTGCTAGTATTTTGTTGAGAATTTTTGCATCTGTATTCATCAGGGATATAGGCCTATAGTTTTCTTTTCTTGTAGTGTCCTAATCTAGTTTTGGCATCAGGGTAATGCTGTCCTTACAAAAAGAGTTTGGTGGTGTTTCCTTATCCTCAATTTTTTGGAAGACTTTGAGAAAGGTTGGTATTAATTCTTTAAATATTTGGTAGAATTCACTAGTGAAACCATCTTTTCCTGACCTTTATTGGTTGGTAGGTTTTGAATTACTGATTAAATCACCTTACTCATTATTGTTCTATTCAGATTTTCTATTTTTTCATCAATAAGTTCTGTTAGATTGTATATTTCTAGGAATTTATCCATTTCTTCTAGGTTATGTAATTTATTTTGGTGTATAATTGTTCATAGGATACTGTATTCAGAATTCAGTATTCACACTCTTTGTATTTCTGTAATGGCTCTTCTTTCATTTCTGATTTTATTTGAGTCTTTGTTGTTGTTTGTCAGTCTAGCTGAAGCTTTGTTATCTTTTTAAAAAACTAGCTTTTATTTTCATTCTTATTTTTTGTTATCTGTTCTCTATTTCTTTTATTTCTGCTGACTTTTGTTATTTCTTTCTTCTGCTAACTCAGGCTTCCTTTGTTCTTTTTGTGGTTCTTTTAAGTATAAGGTTTTCCATATGAGATCTTTTTTCTTAATATAGGTGCTTATCCCTCAAAACTACCCTATTAAAACTGCTTTTGATGCATCCTGTAAGTTTTGCTATGTTGTTTCCATTTTTATTTGCTTCAAGATACTTTTTAAATTTTCTTTTTGATTTCTTTTTTAGCCCATTGGTTGTACAGTAGTTTGTTGTTTAATTTCCACATTTTGTGAATTTTCCAGTTTTCTTCCTGCTATTGATTTTTATTTCATACCACTGTGCTCAGCAAAGATACGTGGTATGATTTCAAATGCTCCTACCTCCCAGTCATCAGCACACATCAGTGTTCTGGATGGGGTGAGAAAGAAGTGGGTCTCTTCCCTGTGTTCAACACAGCTGAGAAGCCAGGTGCTCACTCATATGCTCTTATTTTTCTACATGAGAGTGTTTCTCTTGGCACTGGGCTGTACCCTCTAGGGAAGGGATGATGCAGGTAAAGTAAAACTATTCCTCCTAACCCCCTCATTTCATTTAATTGGGGGTTTTTTTCCTCTAAAGTATGCTAAAAATTCTCCACGGGACTGCCAGACTTTCACAAAGGCACTCTCAAACATGGATGACTGTCAAAATCAGTGCACTTGGGGGAAGATGGTAGAAAACTCTTAATTCTCCATTTTATCCTTTACTTCTTGTTTGCACTGACCACAAAGATCATCCAGAAGTGAAAGCATATATGCTCTTTGGTGTTTTCTGAACATGTATACTGCCCTGTGCATGCACATGGCTTTTTAGATTCCCCAGTGTATGAAGAAGCTTTTAAAATCCTTATGGCCCCAAATATTACATTCTCTAGCTTTTCCATCCAGGCTTTCAGCATGTCTATTGTTTTCTACAACTGTTATTTTATTCCCCAGGCAGAACAAGTTCATTTGCCTTTCATCTGTTTTTTTTATAAATACTCCCCACGCAGGCACTTCTCTGCACTTAGACAGTTCTGAGTTAGGTGAAATGAAGGTTAGATCTTGCATCAGTCCTCCAGGGAACCTAAACACAGGTCAAAATAGACAAACACAATTCCTTGGGAACAAGGTCCGTTCTGCTCCTTTAGGAACCAGGTACCCACACCAATAACATGGGCTGCAGTTTTCAAGACTGCTAACATCCTGGAGAGCAGGATAGAACAAAGGTAAGTTAAAATGCCCAAAACCTTTCCTACCATGTTTGAGTGGCTTTTCTCCCAGTTAAACATTCACTTGTTTGCTTTAAACCTTTGACTATCTTCCAGAATTCCTTATAAGGTTGAATCTGACAGATTTGCCAGTTTTTCAGTGTTTCTGGTCAGGGACAGCCCCCTGGAGTTCGTGCTGTTCAATTTTTGCTGACTTCACTCCTGCTATGTTTATACTCTATCACGTTAAGCATTTTATATTTAAATTTGCAAAGGTCAAGAAATGGACTCTTAACTATAGAGAACAAACTGATGGTTACCAGAGGGGAGGTAGATGGGGGGGGAGTTAAATTGGTCATAGGGATTAAGGAGTACACTCATAATGAGCACCAGGTATTGTATGTAGGTGTTGAATCAGTACACTGTACATCTGAAACTATATTACACTGTATGTTAACTATCTGGAATTTAAATAAAAGCTTAAAAAAATAAAGCAATACCCAGCACATGGAAAAAAAATAAAATTTGCGAGGGTCATGAAATCTGGAAATAGCTAAAGTTAATATAAGAAATCAACCTCTGGAGGTGGAATCTCTAGGGCACCTTACAAAAGCAAACACAAAACTATTCTAGAGTTTTAGTCTGTGTACCCCCAACCCTAGCTTTACATGATTATTCAACATAAAGCCTCACCAACGATTAGCACACATTTGAAAGTCAATAATAAATAAACACATGAAGGAAAGTCTACCATAAATAAGATTTAGAAGACACAAATATAACAAGATGGGATAATCATGATTCTTAAAAAATAGAAATATTGCTTGAGAGTGTTTTAAATTTGATTTGTATGATTACATTAATTATACAGATTGAGATGATAAGATCTTAAGACTTCAGGGTTATACATGTTAATCTTTAAATAAAGCTCAATAACATGATCTAGCAGTAGAAACAAAGTGTAGACAAACATTAAAGAGGTCTGAGACTTCCCAGCACAGCTTCCAGGATCCTTTCTCATCAGACAGGGGACAGTAGGATATGTTTTTTTTTTTTTTAATTGTCCATCATTGCATTGCTCAAATACTTCATGGCTACTAATCTATTGTAATGAAGAAGCCATCCAAAGACCAGATGTGGGTATGCAATTTCTGGTTCCAGTTGTCTTTTTCTGTTTGTTTATAAGTTTGTAACTGTTTTTTTCCATGGGCTTCACTCTGCTCCACTTTGGACTTTCCTCCTTTTTATTTTTTATTTTTTTTAAGATTTATTTATTTGAGGGAGAGAGAGAGCATGTGCATGCATGTGAGTGCACACGCAAGCAGAAAGAGGGGCAGAGGGAGAGGGAGAGAAGCAGACGTGCCACTGAGTGCGGAGCCCTACACAGCTTGCTCTCATGACCCTGAGATCATGACCTGAGCTGAAATCAAGAGCCGGAAGCTAAACCGACTGAGCCACTCAGGTGCCCCTGGACTTTCCTCCCTAAGATTTTCTATTCTGCAGCACCTGATGCAAAGGAACCTCTTATGTTCCAGTCTATAAGGCTCATTTTCTGAACCATATTTCTAGTTCATTGGCTTTAATCCAAACTTTATAAAAATCCGTATCATATTCTTATTTTTATGACCCAGTTTCTCCGATACCACAAGGAACACAATTTTTAATTCTACCCATTGAGCAGACTTATCTTTACCTTCTTTATTCAAAGTATAGCCAATTATCTGTCACAGTGCCATCCGGACTAAATGTTGTCCTTCAGCTTGAAACTACTATCTGTAAAACATGATGCTTATTTGGTGTCCTTAAGAAATGATCATAGGGTGTGGGGCCCTTCAGCTATGGGGTTGGGTAACTCCTCAGGGGGATCTAATAAAGGGCCCAAAGGCATGGAAGCCACATTTTTATGTATTACAGTGGTCCATTTCCATTTGATGAGTATCTGTTGGATTTCTTTCCCTGTTAGAATGTTGTTTTTAAATAATGCATGCCATGATGTGTATTTCAGATCTCAAAATAATTTTACATCTTTCTGTAATAGAAGCAAGTTTAACTAAAGCACAATAACAGGCGAACAATTGTCAGAGACTAGAGCTGGGAATTACATTAGGAAAATTTCAAGTCCAAAATCTCAGTGGGTACCACTGGGAGGCAGTAATAAGCTTTTGGCTAAGACCTCAGCTAGTATGGTTGGAGTTGCTGACACTTCGATCATTTGATCATCATTGAGGTTGTAATAACTCCAGAAGTATTCACTAGGTCATGGTTTTTGACACTGCACCGTAGGCCACTGCTGTTCAGAGACCCATTCAAATTCAGCTCTTCTTTTTTCTGGTAACTTTGTGAGTGGGAGTTAATTTTACAAAACAAAACAAACCAATTAATTTTTGTTTCAATTTTTGAGCTGGCAGGAACAGTAGCTTATTTTTGGTTGTTTGAAGAATGTTGCTAATGTCTCTGGCCTAAGTAATTCTTATGAATGTCACCATGTATTCTCGAACCTACATTTTTAGCGGGCTATAGCTGGTCTCTGGTAGTGATATGATTAATTAGCACTTTTAATTGCTTTAACATGATCTTTAGATGGAGATCTGCATTCTATCAATAAAATGTGTAACTGCACATTTCAATTGAACCAAATTGAACTGGTTATGTCACTAAGCAGAATTTAAATATCCCTATGGAAGCTCAGTAAACTTGTATTGGATTCTGTCTAACATGAATAGATAATTATTTTTTTTACTGAAGCATAATTGACACACAATGTTACATTAGTTTCAGGTGTACAACACAGCAATTCAATAACTATATGTTGTTCTCACCACAAATATAGCTACCACCTATCACCATACAATGCTATTATAATACCACTGACTATATGCCCTATGCTGTACCTTTTATCCCATGACTTAATCATTCCGTAACTGTACCTTGCACTCTCCTTTGCCCCTTTTTGCCTATCCCCCCAATCCCAACATGACAATCAACAGTTTGTCTTCTATATTTGTGAGTCTGTGTCTACTTTTGTTTGTTTATTCATTTGTTTTGTTCCATATATAAGTGAAATCATATGGTATTTGTTTCTCACTTATTTCACTCAGCATAATACTGTCTAGGTCCACCCATGTTGTTGCAAATGGCAAGATCCCATCCTTCTTTAGGGCTGAGTAATATTCCATCATATATACCACATCTTGTCCATTCATCTATTGATGGATGCTTGGATTGCTTCCATACTTTGGCTATTATAAGTGATGCTGCAATAAACCTAGGGGTGGATATATCTTTTCAAATTAGTGTTTTCATTTTCTTGGGGTAAATACTTAGTAGTAAAATTGTGTATTTCTATTTTTAATTTTTTTAAAATAGCATCCATACTGTTTTCCACCATGGCACCAATTTACATTTCCACCAAAAGGAATGCACAATGATTTTGATTTTCTTCCATAATTGAAGTTAAAAAAGAAACTGTTAGATAAATCAATTACAGAATACCAATCCTTCTGGGATTATTGCAAATGTGAAGTGTTACACTATTAGGTATGGCTGATGCTATTGGAGGAACCATTTTTTCAGTCCTCCACAGTCTATAATTAACTTCCAAGATTCCTCAACTTTTCTTACAAGTCACACTGGATTAGTAAAAAGGGTATTTTGTGGGTGATAATATACTTGTGTCTAACATAACCTTAACCAACTCAGGAATTTACTAATAACCCCCCAGGTATACTATATTGTTTTCAATTAATCACTTGAATGGGTGAAGTCTTTCTAAGGATTTCTATCTAGCTTACCAATTAAAACAGTATATAGAGCAGATTTTTAGATTCCTTTCTCCAATTGTTTGAGCGAACAGCTTCTCACCCCTCCCATTCAAGATATCACATACATTCCAATAATATATTCTGGTAAAGTTGGTACAGAACCATGAATAACCTTTGTTCATAAATTTCTACTTCAAGCCATATTTTCAATTTTAAATCATTGACAATTTACCACAACCCCATAATTTAATTATGTTGCCTTTCTGCTTTTTACTAACAGATCTGACAGTAAACTATGAGCCACTGTAGAACAATTCCAATAAAATTTCTTCATCACACCCATGATATTTCACACACAGCAATGCAAAAGGTCTTGGATTCCCTGCTACTGATGGCACCACATTTTCCACCCTGGGACCAACCTGATACATTTTCTTTAACTCACATTGTTTGTTTGTTTGTTTGTTTTTAAGATTTTATTTATTTGACAGAGCGAGAGACAGCCAGCGAGAGAGGGAACACAAGCAGGGGGAGTGGGAGAGGAAGAAGCAGGCTCACAGCAGAGGAGCCTGATGTGGGGCTCGATCCCGGAACACCGGGATCACGCCCTGAGCCAAAGGCAGACGCTTAACGACTGAGCCACCCAGGCGCCCCTAACTCACATTGTTTTAATCAGTGTTGTTTATGAGGATCCTTTTTTTTTTTTTTTCTATCACCATAAGGTTTTTAAAAATTCACTGTGGCTAGGATAAATTGAATAAATATTTTTTGTAACTTTTGGAGTTGTTGGTGCAGATGGACCACATAATCTCTCCAGCAATCCATTAAAGTTTTCATAGTTATTCCACCTATTACTTCCTTTTTCATGATATTTTTAACTAACTATCCCAACCTATTTAATTGTTCTGAGGTTTTTTTCATCCCTTTAAATCTTTTTTTTTTTTTTAAGATTTTATTTACTTATTTGAGAGAGAGAGTGAGAGAACACAAGCAGGGGGAGCGGTAGAGGGAGAGGGAGAAGCAGGCTCCCGCTGAGCAGGGAACCCGATTCAGGGCTCAATCCTAAGGCCCTGAGATCATGACCTCAGCTGAAGGCAGACACTTAACAACTAAGCCACCCAGGTGCCCCTATCCCTTTTAATCTTAATGTTCTTTTTCCCCCTAAATATTTCTAATATTTTTCCCATTACTTAACCCTTTAGGAGTTGAGCCAGTATGTCTGTGACAGCTTTTCTCATATGGCTTTACTTCCCAACAGGATGGTCCACAACAATCCCAAGCATTTGAACCCTATTTATCACATAAATTATTTCTTGGTGAAAAGCCTAAAATTGGAGCATATTTTGTCCTTATATAATCAATCTGAAGGTGCTTGCACTTTCAACATTTCAGCACTCTCAAGATTGTTCAGCTTCATGAGAGTGGAGTTGGATTATTCCCCCCTCAAGCTATTTTCACATAACCCTGGCTTCCATTGGCTCAACAGATTCGGATAATCACATTTCTGCAAAAAGTAGACTGCCAGAGCTCTTTGAATATTCCAGGTTTGGGGCATCTCTTGATCCCCACTTTCCCCCTCACCTCATCCAAAGCCTGTATAATTTTTATAGTGATTATCAGTTAGGCAGGGTAACATTCTGATCAAAAGAAGTATTTGTACTACTCCCTGATTTCATCATGTCCCTTCTTGTTACAAGCAGAATCAATGGTGGTAACTTGGCAGACCAGAAGCCTCGTGTTTTTCTTAGTTATCTCATTTTTGCCAAAGCAGCTAACAGCAGCCAAGGCACAGAATTCTTGACTGACTTCCCTCCTGTCTGAATTTCTTATTTCATCCATTTAGGTTTTCTCTCAGCTCCAGATCTATCCACTTCCAAGTTGATATGTTTACTCTGCTGTCAATGGTCACAATACCACTGAATTGAAGGCTAGCCTGGGGGAAATAGCCTGTTATCAAAGTTCCTTCATATCCCATTTTCTCATGTTCTTTTCTTCTAAACTAAGCCTTATCCATCATTTAATTATAGAGCCAAGGACCATTTCAAGCATCCTGCTCAGAGCACCAACTGCGGCAAATTACACAGGGTCAGATAACTGAAAGAACTCATGAAACTACCGGGTATACTGTTGGGGAGGCCATCAAGAAGACATGACTGCCAGTTGAGCTATGACGTGCACCTTGGCAATCAGAGGCTCCTCACCATCTCCCCTTTCCATGGAATATGGGTTCTGCTTGCTTTACCTACTCCCAGAGGCTGCCCAAAAGACATAATAGACTTGAGATGGTGATGTGGTGCTGAGACCTTCTGGACAGTATACAGTCCAGTGTGCCGAACCCAGTTGAGGACTCTATATAAACCTTTAAGATTTGGTGGGTGAGTGCAAAGATCTATTTACCTTGTTGCTGCCCAAGACAAGCCATACATGTATGTAAGTTCCCTTTGCTCACTGAACCTGCCACCTGCCAACATGGAGTGGCCTACCTCTTTCTTCCATCTCTCTCCACCCTCCAAGTATAGGGGCCAGTTTTAGATTTCACCCAGGAAGCTCCTGAGGAGGTTATGAACCAACATACACTCATATAAAGCTTTAATGAAGATAAAAGGATAACAACATAGACAACCATGAAAGAGAATGGAAATTTCTGGGCACAACTTCTAGACCATTTTCTCAGATGCAGAATATGCTTCATCTTTGGATCATGACCACCAAGATAAGTGTGGGAAGTCATGATTCAGCAGAGCCAAGGTATAAGTTTGCTGGATGGGTTTTTTATATTCCATTTGTCAGGGAGCTAAAGCAGACTGGTTTTAAACAGGTGAAATAGATACAAACCATTAATCTGAACATTTTTGATTAAAAAAAGTAGACACACTGGTACAGAGTACCTCTATGGAAGTTTTGGACTTTAAATAACACATTATAAGTGACTGGCTAGTATAATTAATCCTTACTTTGGTCCAATGTCAGTGTCATGGTGAACCTGGACATAAGAACAGAGATACCACAAACTAGCCTTTAACTTTCTCAACAACTTTCAAAAGTTATGTGTCAAAAGATTTCTATTGTTAATACATTAAAAAATGGAAAAGCATAAACTTTAGAGAATTTTGAGTCATGTAATGTTTAGAAATCCATATTAAACTATTATATACCACTTAAAAATACACACATATAGCCTATTGGTTGTTTTAAAACAAATGATTTGATTGACTAGATCCTGGTAGAAACCCTTTTGACGACTGCCAAGTAAGGCCAAATACTTCCTTATATGCTAAGCCATTTAAGTGATAGGGAAAATATTCATAATTAAACACAAATATCAAATGCTTTGAGATGAAAAATATATTCCTTAAGCATTTTAAAAACAGAAATGTTAAAATTGGGGCACCTGGGGGGCTCAGTCGGTTGAGCATTTGCCTTTGGCTCAGGTCATGCTCCCGGGGTTCTGGGATCGAGCCCTGCATCGGGCTCCCTGCTTGGTGGGGAGTCCATTTCTCCCTCTGCCCCTCCCCTCTGCTCATGCTCTCTCTTAGTCTCTCACTTGCTCTCTCTCTCCCTCTCAAATAAATCAATAAAATCTTTTAAAAAAAGAAATGTTAAAACTGAAAATAAACATAAAAGAAATGAGTTATTAAGCCATAAAAATATGGAGGACATTTAAATTCAAATTATGAAGTAAAATAAGCCAATTTGAAAGGGCTATCTATTGTATGATTCCAACCATACGACAGTCTGGAAGAGGGAAAATTATAGAGACAGCAAAACGATCAGTGGTTGCCAGGATTAGTGGGGAGACAGAAATGAACAGACAGAGCCCTAAAGATTTTTAGGGCAGTGAAACAATCCTAAACTATACTGTATATACACCATGTATATAAACCATGTAATTATGTTGTGATAATTTGTAATTGTAATATATGCAATTATATATGTAAATAATATGTGTAATGTATATATATCATACATACAATATATGCATTATTGGTAGACACACGTCATTATACATTTGTCAAAAACCCGTAGAATGTACAACACCAAGAGTGAACCTTAATATAAACTGGACTTTAGGGATAATGACATTTCAATGTAGGTCCATCAATTATAACCAATGTACCTCTCTAGTGGAGGATGTTAAGAATGGGGGAGGTTGTGGAAGGGAGGACAGATGGTATATAGAGACTTTCCATAATTTTCACTCATTTTTCTGTGAACCTAAAACTGCTTTAAAAAATAGTCTTTTTAAAAGAAAAAAAAAAGGACAGATGGAAAAAGATACACTAGGCACATTATAACTACAAGTAGTCTGTTATTATCACCAAGACATGGATACTAGGATTTTTACTCAGGATAAAGATATTTACCTAGTTAATAAAAAGAAAGTTTACAGGTTGACTGATCTATTAACTATGGACTTTAGTTACCTTTTCAGCTTCTGAAGACTGCCTGTACTCCTTGGGTCATGATCCCTTCTGCATCGTCCAAGCCAGCAGTTGCATTTCTCTGACCCCTCTTCCCCTCTCTCTGTAACTACTGAAAAAAGAAGTTAGGAAAAGTTAGGAAAAGTTATCTGCTCTTAAATGTCCTATCATTAGATTGGATCCACCTGGATAATCCAGGATGTTCTTCCCACCACAAAGTCTTTAACCTTCATCACATCTGCAAAGTCCCTTTTGCCATGTAAGGTAATACATTCACAGGGTCTAAGGATTAGGATGTGAGCATCTTTGGGGTCATTATTTTGCCAACTACAGCTTCCAAGCTCAAGTTTTTGGCTAAAACAATTTCCTTCTGATTGTACAGCTGAAGATCCTGATTTTTGCTGGTTATTGACTAAAGGCAGTCCTCAGGTCCTGGAGGCCATCTGCTGTTTCTCGTCATTTGGACCTCTCCAACGTAACTGCTGATTTCATCATACCTGTGGGTAGAATGTTGGCTCCAGTCCACTGTAATATAGTCATAACTTAATCATGGAAGAGCTATCTCATTACCTTTGCCATGTCTTATTGGTTAGAAGCAAATCGCAGGGGTTGCTCAGTCAAGGGAAGTGGGTTACACAAATGTGTGGACACCAGAAAGAGGAAAATCTTTACAGCACACCTTAGGGCCTGTCTCTTGACTAGTAACTGCACTTCTTAGTATACTCTGAGATAATCTCACAGGAGACACATAAGCACTTATATGAAATATTAATTGCGGTATTATTTGCAATAGTGAAAAACTTAAAATAACTCAAAAGCCCATTAGCAAAAGAATGGAATAAGTTGTGGTATATCCAAACAATGAAATACTAAACTAATTAAAATGAAAGAATTAGAGCCTCATGTATCAAAATACATAAATCCCAAAAATGTCCTTTTTAACTCAACAAAATGTAATTTATACAAAATATAGTACGATTTACTTAAACCTAAAAACAAGAAAAAGGATGTAATATTTTTATTCATTCAAATCGGTGTTTAAAATTTCTAGAAAATAGGGGCACCTGGGTGGCTCAGTTGGTTAAGCGTCCCAACTCTTGGTTTTGGCTCAGGTCATGATCTCAGGGTCCTGGGATTGAGGCCCATGATGGGTTCTGTGCTCAGCATGGAGTCTGCTTGAGATTCTGTCCCAGTTTCTCTCCTTTCACCTTTGCCCCTCCCCCTGCTTGCATCCATGCTTGCGCGCTCTCTCTCTCTCGCTCTCAAATAAATAACTAAATAAAATCTTTAAAACTTCTAAAAAACATGCATGGGAATGATAAATGCCAAATTCAGAATAGTGGCTACTTTGAAAGGATAAATGAATTATGGTATTAGGGAGAGATATATAACTGACCTCAACTATGTCTTGTATGATTTATTTATTTTATTTATTCAAAAAATAATGAAGCCAAATGGTAAAATTTGACAAAACTGACTGGGAAGTACAAGTATGTTTAACATTCTCTCTTGTTTTTTTGTGTATACCTGAAATATTTCCTGAAAAAAAAGTGTAATATAGAGTCATTGGAACATCTATATTTAGTATTTAAAATAAGGTTTTAAATCCCAAATCCCCCATTTACTGGCTATGACCCTCAAGCATGTTACTTTACCAATACGTGCCTCAGTTTAGTTTGAATGAGTCATTAAGAGCACCTGCCTCACTGAATTACCATGAGGACAAAAAATAAGTTAATACATTTAAAGCCCTTAAAACTGTGGTTGGTAACGGTGGTCGTTTATATTATGTGTCAAAGTGGCTAGGCTATAATTCTAGTTGTTTGGTCAAATACTAGTGTAGATGTTGTTGTGAAGGTATTTGCAGATGTGATTAACGTTTGCAATTACTAGACTTTAAGTAAAACAGATTGCCCTCCATAACATAAGTGGGCCGCATCCAAACAGTTAAAGCCCTTAAAAACAAAGACAGGTTTTCCAAAGAAAAGAAATTCTGCTTAAGGCTGCACAATAAAAATCCTGCCTGAGTTCTCAGTTTTCTGTCCTACCCTGCAGATTTTGAATTCTAGACTGTACCATTAACTCTTACATAAGTTTCCAGCCTGCTGGCCTGCCCTAAGGATTTCAGACTCACCAGCCACCAAAATCACATGAACCAATTCCTTAAAACACATCTCTCTATATATCCCATTGGTTCTGTTTCTTGTAGAACCTTGACTGATATAGCAGCTTAATATCCAGACGTTCTCAGTTCTCCTTTTGGTCCATATTAGCACAGCAGAATGGGCAATATGAACTATAACATTGTTTTGGGGATAATTTAATTTGCATATTTTCTTTTTTGCATTTATTGGATGTGGACCTTACTATGTTACGTTTACAAAATTTTCTGTAGTTACAAAATTTTCCCTTCAATGAGACAGGTGCTCTTAATGACTCATTCAAACTAAACTGAGGCACATATTGGTAACATATGCTATGTTTTCCTATATACTGAGCGGTTAGAATTTTACTTTGCATTACTGCAGTTAAGATAAAATAAGAATTGATGGACTATTTAAAATGTTATAGTAGTAAAATTAGTATGTCTGACATGTGAAATGCATTCTTGACAAAAACCACTGGAACAAACTTAAGGCAAGATATAGATATACTCCGTGGCCACTAGAGGGCATACAACATCTGTCACATTTTTCTTTAAAACTAAGGACCTTAGACTGTAGTTACATTTTGGCTAAAAAGTAAGAAAATGGATTCTTTCCCTCTCTATCTTCCTTCGCCTTTGGCCCGCCCCTCACTTGCGCACGTGCTTGCTCTCTCTCTCAAATAAATAACTAAATAAAATCTTTAAAATTTCTAAACAACATGCATGGGAATGATAAATGCCAAATTCAGAATAGTGAAGTGTGAAGAAAACGGAGCCCCATTTATATTTAAATCACTATCATTGAAATACAAATATTAACCTAATTTAATCAATGCAAATTTTTAGCCAATTTTCAATGTTTAGGAATTTTTTTCCCCAAGACCAGATTTTTAAATATAGCAATGCATTTGATTCTGAATCAATAAGTATAAATAAGTAAAACTAGATTTTAAGTTTTTTTAAAGGTAAGAATCATACTTTATTTATCTTTGAATCCTAATACATTTCCTGATGGTCATGTTTTAGAAGCGTATATGTTTTTTCATTATGAAATTCAAAGATTTATAGTAAAAACAACATTAGGTGTTTTACAAAGGTTTATAATGCAATTCCATAGATGTAACTTTGCTAGACATATAATGTGGTGATAGTATCAGTCAAATAATATTCTCTAAGAATTCAGGGCCAGGTGACAGCCTTGTGGTATATCAGAGGTAAAGCCCATCTGCCTAAAACTGTGATCTCCATCTGCCTGTTGGTTGTTGGGAAATTCTCTTAGGATCTTCAGTTGATTAAATCTCAAGTCCATTTCTGCTTTCAAGCTTTGGGTACTTTCCCCATAGTCTTTCCTCCCCGAACTCCTAGTGATTCACCTTATTTTTCTTTTCACAGACTGTTGTTTACTCCGTTTCTTGCAAATGTTACCTACCACGAGTAGATGCCAGTTCTTGACCTATGTTTCCCCCAAACCATTTTCTTTCTCTTTTAAAGGTTTGCATTTAATCTCAGAGAACCCTACTGGATTGACCTTTTCTGCTGCAGACATTGACACACACAGACTGGATCCATTGCTAGGTCTGATGTGATTTCATGCCTCATAGATTATAAATATAGAGTCACAATGATTATTTCTTCTTTCTTTTCATCGGGTCAAAGAGTTATGAAAACCTATAAGTATTTCCTTTGAAAGTTATTCATCTTCATTCCTTTTCCTATTTTTACCACTACCTCCTGAGTTAATCTCTCATGGTCCTGCATTTGAAAACTGTAAGAGTTTCTTATTTGGCATCTCTTACTCTGTTTCTCGAATCTCCTTCTATAAAGACACTAAAACAATCTTTTTAAAATAATGATTTCATGATGGTTCTCCCAAGCAAATACATCTCTTGCAATTTCTTGCTACCAAGTCAATGTGAAAGTCCTCTGACATGTAAGCTCTCTCAGAATATGATCCTACCCATCATATCAACTTACTTCCCTTGACTCCCACATGCATCCTTACCTAATAAGTCAAGTCTTTTTTTTTTCATTATTATTATGCTGTTAGTCACCACACAGTACTTCATTTGTTTTTGATGTAGTGTTCCATGATTCATTATTTGCATATAGCACCCAGTGCTAATTGCAATACGTGCCCTCCTGAATACCTTTCAACAGAGGAATGGATAAAGAAGATGTGGTTCATATATACAATGGAATATTACTCAGCCATCAGAAAGGATGAATACCTACCATTTGCATCGACATGGATGGAACTGGAAGGAATTATGCTAAGTGAAATAAGTCAAGCAGAGTAAGTCAAGTCTTTTTGTCACAAACACAGCAACTTTACACTTTTCAATTTTCATATATTTTAATGTTTAGCTTCTCTAGAGCTTATTACCTCTTATTAGATTTGTATTTTTAATGTTTTCTATAAAGCCAGACCCTATAAGAAGCACAATCATTACTGGCTGAATGTATGAATCTATAAAACGGCATCCAGGCTATAGCCCATCTACTTTTTCCCCTGTTTCATCATATTTAGGTATGGGAGAGTAGATAGCATATATGAGTTAGACAGAAGCCATAGGCTTAAATTCTTGACCTTCCATTTAATAGCTTTGGAATACTGGGAACATCTCCAACTTTTTCCGAAATTGAGAAAAAATTAGTATTTTCAATTGTAAAGAGAATATAGACAGTACAGATAATTGGGGGGGGGGGAGTAAGAAAAAATTTGCCCCAAATCTGTATTTTTCATCCCTATTGCTGCTATAACAATTACCATAAATTTAGTGGCTTAAAACAACACAAATTTATCATCTTTTGGTTCGGTAGGTCATAGTCTGAAATGGATCTCATGGAACTGAAATCGAAGTGTTAGCAGGACCACATTACTTTCTGGAAGCTGTAAGGAAGAATGACTGTGGGCTTTTTATTTGCTTGCTTGGTTGTTTGTTGCCTCTTCCAGCTTCTAAAGACTGCATTTCATCTTCAAAGCCAACAATGGCCAACTGAATCTTTTTCTCATTGTATCGCTTTGACATTGACTCTTCTGCCTCCTTCTTCAGCATTTAAAGTTCTGTTGGAATTGCATTATTGGATTATTATAGATAATCCAGAACAATCTCTTTATCTTAAGGTTCACTGACTAGAAACCATATTGTATCTGCCCCTTTAAATCCCCCTTGCTACTTAACTTATTCACAGGTTCTGGGGATTAAGATATGCACATCTTTCAGATGAGAGCATTATTCTGCTGATCACAGCCTACCCTCGGCCCTGACTCAGATTCAAAATATATTAATTCCATTTTAACATCCTTCAAAGTCTGGATTAATTACAGCATCAATTCAAAGTTCAGTATGTTATCTAAATATCATCAGTTCAAAAGCCCCATATCTCATTATCTACATCAGGTATGCCTGAGGCTCTGGATATAATTCATCCTTAGTCATAATTCATCTCCAGCTATTAACCAGTGAAACTCAAGAAACAAGTTATTTGCATACAAAATAAAATGGCGGGCAGGTATGGGATAGTTTTTTACAGACATTCTCATTTAAAAGGGGAGACACATTTTTTAAAAATGTCACTGGTCCCAATTTGATATCAATTTTTATAACACCTGAGAGAGCTCCATTCGGTTTCAAGTCTCAGAAATAATCCTCTGTGCTTTGTGATTCCACTTTCTGGTCTTCCGATTCTGCTCCAGGAGTAGTCCTTTCTTGCTCTTCAAAGATAGAACATGTTTTCAGTTAATTCGTCTTATCAAACTATTGGGAATGTCCCTTTTAGACCAACCTGACAGTGGTTTTTGCTGGTATAACATTGTTAAGAATGTTAAGAACATTGTTAAATATTGTCTATCTCGGTTGAATGTCATGAGAATTTGCTCCAGATAAGAGAGTTCTCCACAAGTTTCTCTTGGATAACGACATTCCTGGCTTCTGCTGATACGGCCAAGGATATCCATGAACCACATGCTTAATCTCTTCAAAGAGTCCTCTATGTGACTGAATAACTCTGATCTTTTTTCCTTCTGAGCCACTGGACAAATGTTTTCCAGCCTCACCCTTGGCTTTCTCTTCAGAGCATGATTTCCTGACAGCAAATCTCTTGATTTTCGCATCTTTTGCAATCTAGAAAGACGAGAATTTCCAAAATCAAGCCCTAGTTCCTTTCTGTTTACTAGTTAATAGTTCACTTACCTCTTTCCTCTTGATTTTACGATAAGCAACAAGAAGAAACCAGGCTGCACTGTTCATACTTTGCTTGAAAATCTCCTTAGTAAAGTATCCAAGTTCATCACTTACAAGTTCTGTTTAGTTATAAAGGACACAATTCAGCTAAGCTTTCTGCCCCTATATAGAAAGGATTTCCTTTTCTTTAGTTTCCAATAGTGAGTTTCTCTTTTCCACCTTAGTCCTTATTAGCAGCTCCTTTAATTCCCATATTTCTACAAATATTTTGTTTATGATGACTTAGGTATTCTCTAAGACAGTAAGTTTTCTTTACCATACCCCTTGCTTCATTCTGAGTCCTCACTAGGAGAGTTGTTAACATCTGTGTTTCCACTAACAGTCTGTTCAAGGCAAGGTAGGCTTCTTCATTCATACTTCTCAAAATTCCTCCAGCCTCCACCTATTACACAATTCCCAAGTCACTTCCATATTTTGAGGTATTTGTCATAGCAGCAATCTACTTCCAGTTACCAAAATCTGTATCAATCATGGTCCAACCAGAGAAGCAGAATCAGCAAGATACATATTGAAAGATTTATTGCAAAGAACTGACTTATATGATTGTGGGAGCTGGCAAGGTAAGTCTAAAATCCACAGGGCAGGACTTCAGGAAGGGTAGGCTGGAACTCTGTACGGCTGAAAATGCTGTCCATAGATGGAATTACCTTTTCATCATGGAAGCTTGAGCTCTACTTTTAAGGCTTCTCAATCAACTCAATCAAGCTTCTTAAGCTTGAATCAAGCCCTCCCAGAATATCTAGGATAATCTCTCTTACTTAAAGTCAACTGATTGTGGATTTTAATAACATCCACAAAATGCCTTCACAGCTACACCTAGGTTTGTGTTCGATTAAATAATTGGGAACTACAGCCTAGACAAATCAAACATATCACAAAACTATCACGTACTGTTGCTCTAACATAATTATGACTTTGCATATTTCCTGTCTTTATAAATGTGCCACTATAGCTAATTATATTCATAATGTACATCACTTTGATATCTACTTGTTTTGTGTAACATGCTACCATAGAATTTTTCCATGCTACTGAATATTTTTCCTAATTAAAATAGTTAATGACTGCATAATATTGTCTAGTTCTTATGTCATAATTAAAAACTTCCATTTTTATCATAAAAATTGTACCATAATTAATAACTGCATGCTAATGCTTTTGCTATATTTTTATTTTTAAAGGCATATGCCCCAAAATATAATCATTAGTTCAAAGAATATGAATACACCGATGGAAGCTATGAAGTCACCATATTATTAAATTGGGAGAGTAATAAAATCATCCTTACCTACCTTAAAAGATATATATTATGGCAAATTTTTAATAAACTGTAAAGATCTCTATAAATGTGAATGAATTATTCTTTTTATTACAATACATTGTGATATAAAATGGAGAGTTAATCAGGGCTCAGTCAGGCAATAATATTATAGGCTTTGTGGGCCACATATGGTCTCTGTTGCACCTACACGACTCTGCTACTGTATTGTGAAAGCCATAGTCAATATGCAAACAAAACACCATGCTCCAATAAAACTCTATTAAAAAACAAATAAACAGCCAGATTTGACTCATGGGCTATAGTTTGCCATAGTCTGGTCTAAATTATTGGTCAGAAGATCATTTGGTCAAAAGATCATTAATATAATTTGAAAATATTTGCAACTGACTACTTTCCATCACATTTCATCATTTGCACCTTTTAAAAAATTTATTGTTGCTGATATAAAGACCCTATCACTGTAATTGTTGCATCTTAAAGTCCTCTGATATTAGAAAGAAGACAGAAAACAATCTGGCCTGCAGATCATTATGCCCATTGTGTCTCTACCAATATTTTATATACTGACATTTTCTGGTCTCCTAATTCTGTTCCCTCCTAAGACCTAATAACCCTAAAGATATAGATTCTTAAGAAGGGTAAGTGAAATAAAGAGAGACCTGGAACATCTTGTTTGTCCTCCCATTTTCTTTTTTTCCTAAGACACTTGCTCTTTGGCCCAGGATAAAAGATGAGCTCTCCAGGTGAGATGAGATTTCCTTTATGCATCAGGAAACATTTAAGTTACAAAACATCTCCATTTTCTACTCCAGAAAGTTGTATAGCTTATATGACATTTTCCAGAGACCTATGCTTTCATAAACCCATAGACTTCAGGTTTCTTTAACATCAATAATTTTTAGCCAGGAACATTCTGTTAAGATCATTCTATAAATAGTTCTTTCTCTTTAGGAAATTTCACTCAGTTTTTGTTGTTGTTTGTTTGTTTGTTTGTTTGTTTTACCCAGAGGTCCAGCTGAAAAGGAGATTGGGCCAAGTCATCTACCTTCTCCCCCATTCCCCCACCATCACCCCAGGAGCATCCTTCTGGAAAAGGGAGCAAATGGATTACAGCCCAACTGCCTTAATTTCTTTCTCACTCACAATATACTAGAGAATAAAGAAGGTTATGTTTTATTCCTATTGTATGTGCTCAAATTTTCTCAAAAACGTGTATAAATAATAAAAACTATATAAATGCCATGGAAAATATGTGTTTCTCTAAAAAGTAAGATGCTGTCATTTATTATAGCATATTGTAGCAGATCTGTAATGGGTAAAAGGATAAATATAGATTACTGGGAATAGGATCGATCAAAATACAGGAGAAATTAAAGGTACTGTATTTTGGCTCTCTTTTATTAAAGTACTCTTTTTTTTTAAGATTTTATTTATTTATTTGAGAGAGAGTGTGTGTGTGAGAGAGAGAGCACAAGCAGGGGGAGCTGCAGAGGGAGAGGAAGAAGCAGGCTCCCTACTCAGCAGGGAGCCCAATGCAGGGCTTGATCCCAGGACCCTGAGATCATGACCTGACCCGAAGGTAGCCGCTTAACTGACTGAGCCACCCAGGCACCTCTAAAGGACTCTTTATATAACAGCATAGGTAAAAGAACACTGTTGTGGAGTGATACTCATCTATATGTCTTTCCCCTTTCCACTACTTTCTGATTTCCTTAATGGTTCACCTGTTCACCATTTTATACCTAGAGCTGATAAAACAGTGGACAATCAGTAAATATTTTGAATTAATAAATGAATGAATAAGTGAATGAATGAATGACTCTTCCAAAACCCATATAATTCTCCATTTTCTCAATGTATTTTACTTTGTGAATATCATTAAAAACATTATTTATGGTTTCTGCATCATTATTACTATTGCATATCAAAACCTTTTATAACTTGTAACCTATAAACTATGCTCAGTTTAGGAAAATACATACTCTAAAGTTTAAAAAAAATTAATTATCTTAAGTAGACATTTCTGAAAATATGACAAAAGAGCACAACAGTCTCCAAATTGTGCTTAATATTTGATTTATAACAGAAGTCCAGACATAAGCTTACCACTGAGTCTACCTTAAAATATTTGAAAATTCTGGGTGAGCCCAAACAAAATATCAATTTTCCCAGAACTATTTCTCAGTTAATGATATTTGACACTCAAAATAACACCTTTCTTCATAGGCTTAATCAGTGAAGAAACAAGTGAGTAGGCAGATGGTAACACTATAGCCATGAATTCCTCTTTATACAGCATATTTAATGCTTTTTTTTGCCTTTTGGAATATAAACCTTAGTTTATCTCATAATGCAACTTTTTCTTTAAACTTAACTTCTGCTTATTATTTTCTGCTTTAGAGAACAAAAAACTCCTAGGTGTGAAATGAGAACATTATTTGTTAACTAAGAGATTGGAAACTGTCAAAGTGAAGGAAGAAAGGAGATTGATAACATGTTTATGGGACTCCAGTTGTTGGGAATTTCAGTGACAACCTGCTGTTCAAGAGAGTCAACTAGTGGTTTTTATTTGGCCTTTTGATATAATAATATCAAGGTGGATATTATAAGTAAGGAATTCTAGGGGCAACTGGCTGGCTCAGTCAGCGGAGCACATGACTCTTGATCTCGGGTTGTAAGTTCAAACCACATGCTGGGTATAGAGATCACTTAAAAAAAAAATCTATAAGAAAACAAACAAAAAACAAGTAAGGAATTCTAGAAGAGTTCATGCCTAATCTCAAGAATGAACATATGCAAGCCATCTTGATGACTGGTGCCAATTTAATCCCAAATATCTACTGTTTCTACAGTAGACTGGGAAACTATACCAGAAGAAAAGTTTTCATTAAAATCACTCTACAATAATTACTTCATATCCTGTTAAGTTTTCCTATATGCTCTTATAAAATAATCCATTATTAAAATGTATAGCCTTTTTCTACTTTACTAAGCTTCCATTCACATGATGTTTGTGAATCCTTTCTACTTTACTAAGTTTCCATTCATATGACATTTGTAAATCCTTTTAAGACATAAGAAACTTAAGGTTTTGCTACCTGATAGTCTGTATAGAGGGTATGATTGTATGGATTACCATGTCTTAAAAGCTTCCTGTGTTACATTAAATTCCTCAGATTTTTTTTCCTTCATTCTTTCCATTCCATTTCTTGCTCTGCACACTTTCCCTGGATATTCTCTGCCATCTCCAAGTCTCCACTTAGGTGTTAGCTATATCCCTAGTCTGACCCTTTCCTCCAAACTCAGTATCTGTGTTTCTGCTTCTTAATGAATATTTCTGGGCTAGATAAACTTGAACTTAACAGGTCCAACGTTAATTCATGATATTTCTTTTGGGAAAGAATTTCTCCTGAATATTTTATCAGGATAGCTTTCATTTAGCTATAATAAACATAGGTTTTATTTCTATAACTTTCTTACATTCACATGCTGATAATATACAAACAGATGGGAATGTCAAAAGAAGTTACACATAACAATTTAGTATTAAGACAGTGCCACTTTGGTCCAAGTGGGTGGCCCAGTCGATTAAGCATCTCACTCTTGGTTTCAGCTCATGTCATGATCTGAGGGGCCTCAGATCGAGCCCCACGTGGGGCTCCATGCTCAGTGGGTAGTCTGCTTGAGATTCTCTCTCTTTCTGTCCCTCCCTTCACTCTCTCTCTCCCTCAAATAAATAAATAAATCTTAAAAAAAAAAAAAAGTACCACCTAATCATTCCATTAACTGGAGAGGGGCTATGCAGGAAGAGCAGGGATATATGATCTCTGTTGGTTGGAACATGAACCTTGATCCGAACAAGTCCCTGATATTATAATGTTTGAGTCCACAATGTGATGTATCAATAAATCATGCATTGAGACAAAAATCAAAGAATTTTTTAAAAACTTACTTTAAAAGTTTTTCTATTTAATTTTCACAGACATTTTCTGTAGTTGTAAAGTAACTTGAAATCATCAACTGTTATAAATGCAGTGACTGGAAGTTCTGTTAGCTTTCTTCCACATTCACGAACCCTATCAGAAGAGGAAACAATTTTCTCTAATTTCATTTTTAGAAGCCTACCTTCATTTTCTCTTAAGACCTTCTTTCTCACTACTCTTGATCCAAATTAAAGGAATCATAAGTCCACTTTTCACATGAATAAAGTACTTTTATTCACCACTGACTTCTCTCTTAATATTCATGCAATTGGGATTCAAATTCTGTTTATTTGGCCTCAGAAATGATTTTCACTTTGGGCTTCTCCTCCCCTTATCAAGTCAATTCTTTAAGGCACAAACTCATCATCATTTTCATAGACCAGGGTTTCTCAATCTCAGAACTATTGACATTTTGAGCTGTATGATTCTTTATCGCATTAGGAGGAGCTGCCTTGTATATTGTATGATGTTCAGCAGCATCACTGGCCTCTATCAACTATATTCCAGAAGGCCTCTACCTCCACTACCATTATCCAGTACTGAAAATAAAGAATGGCTCTAGATATACCTTGCAGGCCAAAATCACCTGTAATTGAGAATCACTGTCCAAAAGTAAACACTGATCTGTCCCTGCCTAAAAGAACCAAATTATTTCCAAGTAACCTTAATATATTCCAGAACAAAGCATAGGAATATTTATAAGAATATAAACACAGATAGCACTCAAAGTAAAAATGACAATGTCTGGAATCTAATAAAAAATTACCAGACATTCAAAGAAATTGAAAAATAGAACCCATTATGACATGAAAAATTAATTAATCAAAACATAACTTGAAATGATACAGGTCATAGAAGTAATAGACAAAGACAATAAAATAGTTATTATAATTGTATTCATATGTTCAAAAAGCTATAGAAAATATGGGATATACAAGTAGAAACATGTGAGAGGAAAAAGACTCAAACTTCTAGAGATAAAAATTAAAATGCTTGCAATAAAAATACATTAAACAGGGTTAATAGATAAGACATTGCAGAAGGGAAAAAAAACAATGTTGAACTTAAACATATAGCAAAAAAAAAAAAAACAAACAAACAAAAAAAACAAACCAAAATAAAATACAGAAAGAAAAAATTCCAGAAAAAAATAATGGACAGAGATTTGGGCAACTCAGTATATACTGTCAAATATATGTGCAATTAGAGTTCCTCAAAGAGAGGAATGAATAGAGAAAAGAACAAAAATGCGTAAAAAAATGAAGGACAAACATTTTCCAAATTTGATGAAAGGCATAAACCTACAGAATCAAGGTGCTCAAGGAACCCCTAGCACGGGAAACAGAAGAGAACTACACTATGGTATTTCATAATGAAATTAATTTTAAAAAGTGATGAGTAAAAATATTAAAAGCAGCTATAAGAAAAAGACATATAACATAAAGAACAACAAAGATTAAGTTGGCAGCGGATTTTTCATTGTTAGCATAGAAACTGAAACTTACAGAGAAACACCATTTTTACAGTATTTTTAACCTGGAATTCTCTAACAGTCACATTATTTTGAAAAACAAAAGAAAAATAAGCTTTTCTAGATTTCATCACCAGCAGACCTGCAATTCAATATATTTTAAAGAAAACCCTTCAGACAGAAGGAAAATTATATCAGATAGAAATAAGGAACATCACAAATGGCAACCATCTCTATAATTGAGACTTTTTTCTTATTATACTTAAATCTTAATAAATGATTATTAACTATTCAAAGGAAAAATAATAAAAATACATTGTGATATATATAACATAGATAGAAGTAAAATACATGACAAAAAACAGTACAGAGGTCAAGGGGGCAGAAATGAAACTATAATGTCATAAGTCTCTTATAATCTATGTGAGTGATATAACATCAAATGAAGATAGAATGTAAGAATGAAGCAAGTATACTACAAATTCTAAGGCAAATAGTAATATAAAAACAAAAGAGTGATATCTAATAAGCTAGCAAAGTAAATGAAAAAGAACTATGAAAATATCAAATTATATAAAAAATAGGAAACAAAAGTAAACCAAGAACAGATGGGATATACAGAAAACCAGTACCCAGATGAAAGATTTAATTTCAACCATACATTAATAACAGTAAATATAAATGATTTAAATACTGCCATTAAAAGTCAGACTTTCAAGTTAAATTTAAAAAGAAAGACCAATAGTTTTCTATTCTGTTCCACTGATCTATGTGTCTGTTTTTTACCACCATACTGTCTTGATCATTATAGCTTTGTAATATAACTTGAAGTCCAGAATTGTGATGCCTCCAGCTTTGATTTTCTTTTTCAGGATTGCTTTGGGTACTCAGGGTCTTTTGTGGTTCCGTACACATTTTAGGATGATTTGTCCTAATTCTGTGAAAAATGCTATTGGCACTTTGATAGTGATTGCATTAAATGTGTAGATTGCTTTGGGGAGTATAGACATTTAACAATATTTATTCTGCCAATCCATGAGCATGGAATGTTTTTTTTCATTTCTTTGGGTCATCTTTAATTTCTTTCATAAATGTTATAGTTTTTAGAGCACAGATAATTTACCTCTTTGGTTAGGTTTATTCCTAGGTATCTTATGGTTTTTGGTACAATTTTAAATGGGATCAATTCTTTGATATCTCTTTCTACTGCTTCAGTATTGGTGTATAGAAATGCAACAGATTTCTCTACACTGATGTTGTATCCTGCAATTTTAATGAATCTGTGTATCAGTTCTAGTAATTTTTTGGTAGAGTCTTTTGGGTTTTCTATGCAGAGTATCATGTAGTCTGCAAATAGAAAGTTTGACTTCTTGCTGACTTCTTTTATTTCTTTTTATTGCCTGATTGTTGAGGTAGGACTTCCAGTACTATTTTAAACAATAATGATGAGAGTGGACATCCCAGTCTTGTTCCTGGCCATACAGAGAAAGTTCTCAGGTTTCCACATTGAGGATGGTATTTGCTGTGGGTCTTTCGTACATGGCCTTTATGTTAGTGAGGTATGTTCCCTCTAACCCTACTTTGTTGAGGATTTGTATCAAGAATGGATGCTGTACTTTGTCAAGTGCATTTTCTGCATCTATTCAGAAGATCTTATCCTTTCTTTTATCAATGTGGTGTATCACATTGATTGATTTGTGAATATTAAACCACACTGGCAGCTCATGGAATAATTCCTGCTTGATCATGGAGAATGATTCTTTTAATGTACTGCTGGATTCGATTTGCTAGTATTTTGTTGATAATTTTTATACCCATGTTCATCAGGGGTGTTGGCCTAAAATTATCTTTTATAGTGGGGTCTTTGTCCAGTTTTCAAATCAAGGTAATATTAGCCTCATAGAATGAATTTGGCAGTTTCCTTTCCATTTCTATTTTTTGGAGCAGTTTGAGAAGAATAGGTTAACTCTTCTTTAAATGTTTGGTAGAATTTCCCTGGGAAACTATCTGGCCCTGGACTTTGTTTATTGGGAGATTTTTGATTACTGACTCAATTTCTTTGCTAGTTATCAGTCTGTTCGAGTTTTCTATTTCTTCCTGTTTCAGTTTTGGTAGTTTATCTGTTTCTAGGAATTTAACCAATTCTTCCATATTGTCCAATTTGTTGGCATATAATTTTTCATAATATTCTCATATTTTTTTGTATTACTGTGGTGTTGGTTGTGATCCCTCCTCTCTCATTTGTGATTTTATTTATTTGGGTCCTTCCTCTTTTCTTTTTGATAAGTTTGGCTAGGGGTTTATTAATTTTATTAATTCCTTCGAAGAACCAGCTTCTGGTTTCATTGATTTGTTCTACTCTGTTTGTTTGTTTGTTCCTGTATCATTTACTTCTGCTCTAATCTTTATTATTTCCCTTCTTTGGTTGGCCTTAGGCTTCATTTATCTTTCTTTTTCTAGCTCCTTCAGGGGTAAGGTTAGATTGCATATTTGAGATTTTTCTTGCTTCTTGAGGTAGGTCTGTATTGCTATATACTTCCCTCTTATGACTGCTTTTGCTGCATCCCAAAGGTTTTGGACTGTTGTGTTTTCATTATCATTCTTTTCCATGTATTTTTATTTTATTTCTTCTTTAATCTCCTGGTTGACCATTCATTCTTTAGTATGATGTTCTTTAACCTCCATGTATTTGTGGAAATACTTTCCAAGTTTTTTTCTTGTGGTTGACTTCAAAATTCAGTGTTGTGGTCAGAAAATATGCATGGTATGATCTCAATATTTTTGTATTATTGAGGCCTGATTTGTGACCTACTATGTGATCTATTCTGGACAGTGTCCCATGTGCACTTGAAAACGATGTGCATTATGCTGCTTTAGGATGAAATGTTTTGAATATATCTGTTAAGTCCATCTGATCCAGTACACCATTTAAAGCCACTGTTTTCATGTAGATTTTCTTATATGATCTGTCCATTGGTGTAAGTCAGATGTTAATGTTCCCTACTATTATTGTATTCTTATCAGTAAGTTCCTTTATGTTTGTAATTAATTATTTTATATATTTTGGTGCTCCCAAGTTGGGGCATAAATATTTACAACTGTTAGATCTTCTTTTTGGATAGACCCCTTTATTATGATCTAGTGCCCTTCTTCATCTCTTGTTACAGTCTTTGGCTTAAAATCTAGTTTGTCTGATATAAGTATAGCTACTCTGGCTTTCTTTTGATGTCCATTAGCATGATAAATGATTCCCCATCCTCTTACATTCAATCTGCGGGTGTCTTTAGGTCTAAAATGAGACTTCTGTAGGAGACATATAGATACGTCTTTTTTTTTTTTTTAAATCAATTCTGACACTCTATGTTTTTTACTTGGAGCATTTAGTCCATTTACTTTCAGAGTAATTATTGACAGATATGAATTTAGTGCCATTTTATTACTTGTTTTGTCATTATTTTTGGAGATTTTGGAGTTTTTCTCTGTTCCTTTGTTGCTTTTGGTCTTTCTTTCCCACTCAGAGTCTCCTTTAATATTTCTTACAAGGCTGGTTTAGTGGTCAAAAACTCCTTTAGTTTTTGTTTATCTGGGAAATGCTTTATCTTTCTTTCTATTCTGAATGACAGCCTTGCTGGATAGACTATTCTTGGCTGCATATTTTTCCCATTCAGCACGTTGAACATATCATGCCACTCTCTTCTGGACTGCCAAGTTTCTCTGTAGAGGTCTATTGCTAATCTTATTTGTCTTCCTTGTAAGTTAGACACTTCTTTTATCTTGCTGCTTTTAGGATTGTTTCTTTATCTCTCTGTTTTGCAAATTACAATATGTCTTGGTGTTGGCCTGCTTTTGTTATTTTTGATGGGAGTTCTCTGTGCCTCCTGGATTTGGATGTCTGTTTCCTTCCCCAGATTAGGTAAGTACTCAGCTATAATTTCCTCAAATAAACCTTCTGTCCCTTCTTCCCTCTCTTCCTTCTGGGACTCCTATGGTACAAATGTTATTGTGCTTTATGGAGTCACTGGGCTCCCTAAGTCTACATTCATGAACTAATATTTTTCTTTCTCTCTTCTTTGCATTTCATTATTTTCCATAATTCTACCTTTTATATCATTTATTCATTCCTCTGCTTCTGCCATCCTTGGGTCATTACATTCAGTTTTGAATCTTGGTTATTGCATTTTTCATTTCAGCCTGACTAATATTTAGGTTTTTTATCTCTGTGATAAGGGACACCCTGATGTCTTCTATGCTTTTCTCAAGCCCAGTTAAGTATCCTTATTATTGTTGTTTTAAATTCCATATCAGGCATATTACTTATATCTGTTTTTATTAGATCCCTGGCCCTGACCTTTTCTTGTTCTTTCTTTTGGGATGAATTCCTCCATACTGGCATGTCATCTAGGTCTCTGTTTTCTTTTGTGTGTTAGAAAAGCCTGTATGTTTCCTGCTCCTGAGAGTAGCTGTTTTATAAAGAAGAGGTCATATACTGCCCAGGGCCTTGTGCTTCAGGAAATGTCTCTGGTGTGTGCTGTGTGCACCCTGCTGCTGTATTTTGGTAGCTATTTCCCTCAGGTCAGTCCTCTGCAGAGTTTCTCCTTGTGGTAGTGAGGAGTGTTTGAACCTTGGCCAGTGTGGTTAGTTTTAACTAAAAGTGATCTTGTCTGCTTGTTAAAAGAGACCTGATGCTATTTCCTACAGAGCTGACGCTTTGCAGAACCCTATGTTCAGGAGATGTGGTACATGCAGGAAGAGTTGTTCTGGTCTTCTAGGGGAGGGGCCTGCTGCTCTGGTTGTCAGGCTCACTTGCCCAAGAAAAGCAGCACCTACAGAGTACAGTGGGGTGGGCTTGGTATAAATGGCTTAGGCCGCCACTGTTGGCACTGTGCTGAAGTTAGTGTATGCTGAGGTTGGTGGGGGGGAGGGAATAGAAATGGCGCCAGCCTCCTCCCTGGGCCCTGGAGAGAGCAGTTCACACCTGCCTGGGAAGCCCTCCCAGAAGAGCGAACAATCTCCCTTCATGTGTCCTAGGTGTTCCTCAGATCCCTGCCTTTACCCATCTGTATTTGGGCTGTCTGCCCACCTGGCACTGCAGCGTACCTGTGTTCTATCCTAGGTAGGCCAGCTGAGTTTTAAAAGTTTAGGGACCTGGTGTGGTGTGGACACCCACTGGTCCTCTGGGAGAGAGTCTCACTGCATTGGGGCTGATGCAGCTTTGTCCCAGGACAGTCACACCGAAGTGCAGGGGTGGGGAGTTTGGAGTAAAGCACAGCAAAGAGGTGATGTCCAAGTAAGATAGCATCTGCAGGTGTCTCTGTGCCTATGCTGAGGGACAGGGAAGGGTAATGGCACCCACTGGCTTTTATCCCCAGAGAGTCAATACCACCTTTCCCAGACGCACTCCAAGGAGAGACCATCTCTCCCAGTGTGTCCCAGGGGATCTTCAGATTGCATCATCTGCCTCCAGGCTATCTGCCTTTTTCTCCATAGGCACACTGCAGTGCTCTCGGGGCTCCACACCAGCCACACTAAGGACCGCTAAAACTCTAGTCTTTGAGTACTGTTCATTGTAAAAACTCACGAAAATCAACCCCTCTTGTTTTCCCAGTCAATGGTTTTGGGGAAGTGTTTTCCTTGTGTGATTCCCTGTGTGCTCCTCTCTCTCACTCACTCCCTATCTCCATGACTAGGGCTCCCTCCCTTCCACAGCACTTGAGATCCATTTCTCCCCCAAACCACATCTCTACATCCCCTACCTTCCACAATGTGGCCTCTCCTCTCCCTTTAGTTGTGTGTGTGTGTGGGTGTGGGTGTGTGTTCCTGTCAACCCTCGTATTGATTTCTTGGGTATTCAGAATCATTTGATATTTATCTAGCTATGATTAAGGGATGTGGCAAGCATAGGGTCCCCCTACTACTCCACCATCTTAGCTCCTCCCAAACAAAAATTACTTCAACAGAGACTTCACCAAAGTGTATCAAAGCACTGAAAAGTTGAAAAGATGTTCAACAGTTTTAGTTGAGCAAAGAAAAAGATGTCAACATCATTAGTCATTATATAAAACACAAATTAAACCCTCAGTGTGATACTACACATTACCACCCATATTTAAAACAGGTTTTGTTAATCTGGCACCACTGACATTTTGGTCAGGAAAAGTCTTTGTTGTCACAGGCTGTGTTTTACATTGCAGGGTTCAGCAGAAGTCTTGGCCTCCAGACACCAGCAGCACACTCCCCCTCCAACAATCTCGAGTCACTGACAAATGTTTCTGGGGACAAAATCACCCCAGATAAGAACCACAGACCTATACTACTTCCAGCATGTTCTCACTGTTATTAGTCTTGCCCCACTTCCCTCTGCTCTATACAACCACCCAACTTATCCTCTAAAAACCAATCTGATTATATCAATCTGTCCCTTTAAAGACTTCTGATACTTAATTGCCTTTTAGGCACAAGTCCTGTGTTTTTTGCCTGTTTGCTTGTTTAATTATATATCTTCTTCACCTTCTTTTTCCATGACTTCTCATATATAGTCTCTGGGTTACAGCAAGTCAGAGCTCCTTGCTAAATATATGCATCCTTTTGTGCTTTTGCAGTTCAGAGCATTTGGGCATAGTGCTTCTTCCCCACAGAATACTGTCCTGTCACTATATTCATTCTCATTATGCAGAAATCTCTGCCTAAAATCCTGCATTACTTAAAATACATCTTCTCTGTGAAAACCTTACTCCTTTCTACAAAGCAGTATTATATTCAGGTTCTCAGAGTGCAACTACCAGAATACGGGTGAGAAAAAAAGAAAGCTTTATTTGTTGTTAGCATGAGGGTCTATCTGAAAGTGGGAGTGTATGTGCTCTCTGGCAGTGAGCAGAGGCTTATGTGTTACCTGTATATAAGGGGGTGCTAAGATTAGTTAATTGTTCTCAGTACTCACAAAAAGATGTCCTTGGAGAACAAGCAAGTCCAGGAAAAATATGTTGGGTGGTCTTGGACTTTTCAAAAACACAGCAATTCTTAGGCTTGCAATTCTTTGTTACATAAGAGTTGAGAAAATTTGTTAAAACTTTAAGATACTAGCTTCATATGATGGGCTTCCATAGCAAAGGGGAAGGGAGGCCTTCTCTGAACTGTAAAAAGGCAATAATGAGGTAGCCGTAATGCTGCTCTAATGTCTAGGGTAGCACATAATAGTTACTCAATTAAAGCTTGTTTAAAATTCAGATTCCTCTCTCGGACAAATGAAAGATTCAGGGCTACGTCCAGGCCAGCCATCTCGGAACATCATGCCTTAAAGTGGCAGGTAGAAAAGTTAAAACAGATATAAGAATGAGGAGTGATATGTAAGTCCAGGCATGGAGAGAGTGGTTCACAAGGGTAAACTGATGACAAGTCAGGAAACTTTATAGAGATACTGACATACAGAGAGGTGACACTGATGATGTTAGTAATAGTCCAAATTAATTAACTTTTTTCTTTTGAATTTTCACCTTTAATAAAATGAAAAGAAACAAACACACCTGACCTCAAAGACTTAATATAAATATAAAGTACTTTATAACTACTTTCATAAGAACACAGTGACATAAGTTAATGAAAAGCCATGTGCAAAAAGAAATATTAAAAAAAACACCTTTTAGTTAAAGAGGTAAATAACATAAAGATAAAATAGATGTGAAAAAATTCATTTAACTCTAACCTTTAGAAAGGAAATAACACAGGTTTAGACCAAATGTATGCTTTGGCAAAGTTAAATTTTAATGAAATCTGATAATGGCCAAGTATTTTATGCATTTGCAAAGTCAATTGGCTAAGAATCAAAACAATTTTCACTTGGAAATTGCAGTCTTTATAGTGAGGTTACCTCTTACCGAACATCATTTAATTCATCGAATACAGCTTCATAAACATGAAAAGTCTAATATAGTATTTTGACAAACTCTGGGAACAGTGAGGAAATACTGGGTCATCCAAACCCTAGAGAGGATTATTTTTGATTTTACCTTTTTTTAAAAAACAATATTATATGGGGTTTTCTAAATAATTGTTGCACAGAAAATGTCAGGTTATATTCCATGAATCCTAAATTATATCCCAGATAGCCTCAATTTGGGGTAGACACAAGTACATATTATTTTCATGTTTGATAATAAGAATACCCACCAGATATCTTGTTACTTGTGTATCAGTGAGGGTCCTACCAAGACATAAATGTCACATATACACTTGAGGAAATGTTTTTAAAAATGACTATTTGCAAAAGCCCGGGTAGGTTTTAGGGAAAACACAAAGGATAGTTTGTATCCATCAGCAGCTATTTCAATACATTATCTCAGGTTTTTGTGAATCTTAATGACATGGAAACTTCAGCAATCAGGTACATGTATGCCTTGCTTCTGAGAGCCTATCACTGTTGGTCTCAGGGCCAGGAGAAATTGCCTTACATGTAGAATCTCCCTGCCAACATAAAAATGTTACATTCTTACAACTTACCAAAGAAAAATGATGCAAGATATCTATCACAAGAACTACTTAAATTTAGTTCAGTGATTATGTCTAATGCATGGTGAGTCCTGCTAATATCATTGAACAATTTTTCCCTAGGACTTTTTAGTTGGCTATGAGATTTTATAACTCTGAAGAGATCTATTCTACATTGTTCATGATACCAACACCACTGAATATTGACAGCCTCATCATGTTAACTTTTAGTTCCAAATGGTTCTTTTTTTTTTTTTTTAAAGATTTTTTTATTTTATTTATTTGACAGAGATAGAGACAGCCAGCGAGAGAGGGAACACAAGCAGGGGGAGTGGGAGAGGAAGAAGCAGGCTCATAGTGGAGGAGCCTGACGTGGGGCTCGATCCCGTAACGCTGGGATCACGCCCTGAGCCGAAGGCAGACGCTTAACCGCTGTGCCACCCAGGCGCCCCCCAAATGGTTCTATCCCCAAACTTCTTAGCTTCTTCTACAAAGGCAAATATCAGCTGCTATTCTACTTATTACAACAGTCATATATTAAGTAAGTACTTTAAATAGTTTTTGTATGCCATAAATTAAAACAAGATGCCCAAAGTTTGAATAAAGTTGTACATGTGCAGTACCATATGGTAAAATGCACTCAAGATGGATTTATCAAACTTGGACCATGTGTTCTGCACTATCCAAAAAGTGCCATGCTCTCCCATAAGGTGAGGGTGTAGAAATTCTAAAAGGACACTGTCATTGGCATTGCTGGGTATTACAATGCATTTACCTTTACTTAAGATATTCTTTAACTTGACATCGTATTATCATGCAGTCTCTTGAAGTTACTCTGTGGTGAATCCCAAAATTGCTGATTCAGAAGTGTTCAAAGATGGGATAATGAAAAACGCCAATTTTTACTCACAAGACTTAGTTATAATAGATTTCTTAAGAGAGATCAAAGTTAATGATTTTACCAATAACAACATGTATTTATTCACTTATTTATGTAATTTCTCAAGTATAATTCAGATCCCAGCTTTCAATGGCCCACTTATATATAGTTTCATATAATATTTAAAGACTAAGTCCAAATATGCCTTTCCTTAAATGAAGTAATGGATTGAAATACAATGTCACTAAATACCTCCCTTTTCTTTACTGATCATATTCTGCCAAATACCTTTACAAAGATACTCCAAATCTGAAGACTGCCATGAATATAAGAACATAAGAATAGCATTTAGAGAAATTATATATATATATATATATTATATATATATAATTAAATATTATATGAAACTATATATAATTGGGCCATTGAAAGCTGGGATCTGAATTATACTTGAGAAATTACATTATA